>NC_070590.1:27712261-27853196 GCF_027409825.1 Scomber japonicus | reverse complement strand
GGTGACTGAGTGTCTTTAAAGTACTTCTACAGTATATGCACCAAAACTATCATTTTATAGATTTATGAACAGAAACCGAAATCTGTGATCCCTCTCACATGTAGTGAATTATAGTCCATATAATTACTGTACAACATGATCTAATTGATTACAAATTCTGTATGAAGGACTGAATTTGCACCAGGGCCTAAACATGAGATATGTCAGCAACTTGTTACAAATGATGAATACATATTATATGGTTTGGTTTTTGTGTGTGTGTTTTCCTTCAGAATATGATATATGTATATGCACATCATATATGCACATAGTATATCATATGTGTACTCTTTCATCACTTCATATATTGGCTGTTTCTGTGGATATTGTCATGGATGATGATGGAAATTGGCAATTCAATTTCTGGCTGGCAGGGGGTTTGGGTTGGGTGTGAGTGTGTGTACGTACAGTTCATTTTGTGCTTTGCCTTTCATGTCAGGGACGGAGGAGAATGGTGATTCCCCCACTTTGCTGTTTGTCATATACATGATTATAATAATGTTACCCCTCTTCTGTAAAAATGTACCACAAAAAAAAAGCTGGAAAAACACATGTTACACACACATGTGATGTACATCTGTTGTTACAGCTTGTAAGCCTCTAAATGTCCTCACTAGTCGGCATGCCAACGGCCTTCCTGACTGTCATCACCCAGAAGCTCATGGACTTATATGGCCGTGCTACATGTCTGCATGTCTGTTAATGTAAACTGCATGACTGCTGCCAACTATTAGAGTTATGCTCAGTTTGGATGAGCTAATAAATTCCTTCACATTCATACATGGTAGTATAAAGGAGCTGTTTGAAAGACATTGGCTTTCTTTTCTTTCTTTTTTTTCATGTTCTTTTCAGTAGTGGCAACCGGCGCTCACAAAGCACTCAACACGCAATGACTGAGCAAAAAATAGAACACACTCCTGTTAACATTCGCCTGCAGATGTGAAGCATATCCTCATTTGTATTCTGTAGTGTAGAACGCTCTGATATCATCAGATAACTGAAGCTGAAAATGTGAAAAGTCAACACAGGAGTCAGTGTAGATGGAGCTGAACAAAAAACCCAGTTTGGCCCCCCTGAATAGGAGGGATGCAGGAGACGGAGGGGGGTTTAGGTGGGGGGTTAGCATATGTTGCAGCAGGGCTATTTGCATAGAACTATCACCAGTTGTCCCTTTTGATTACATTAGATAAGGACTCCTGCTGTTTGCTCATTTGGGGAGGAAGGATATTTTAATTTGAGATGGATTTGAAGGTTTTTCGGCTCACATGAGAGGAGACGAGAGAGAAGAGAAGAGGGGAGGAGAGGAGAGGACAGGAGGGGGTGGAAAAATGAGCAGATTGTAAAAAATGATTAATCAAATATGAAGCTGAAAATGTGAAGTTTAAATATGAGTGAAGTCTCCAAAAAGGAAGAGGACAATTACTACTTAAACTGACACACAGTAATAATTTACTTTTTAAATGTGTTATAATTGTTTCTTCAGTCTCATTAATTTGGAATAATCATAGATTTTACAAATTGGTGAAATTCTGCAGTGTTTCTTTTTTGCCTGTAATGTGACAGACAGTATTCATGTACTACATAGAAAGATAAGAATGAGGGTTTTAAATGCATTAGAGGTCAGCCACATTGTTCTGGGAATGAAAACAAGTTTTTGCCCACTGATATCAAAACACATCTGCCTCTCCATAATGCTGTGTTAGCTACTATGACTCACAGATAGTGAAATGTGGTTTGATATGTCCAGTGTGGCCAGCTACTTATCAGGTGAACTTTTAAGCCTCTGATTACATTATGAGCAAACATTTACAGGAAGAGAAAAGACGCTGTTAAAATACTCTGATACTGATTTGATGACATATATTTGGCATATAATAACAAAATGTATTTTATCATTTCACTGACTCTAAACATTTTGAGTTTTACAAGCAGCATCTCTATTGATGGAAAATCTGCAGAATTCCGTGTGTGTATACAGAGATCCTGCAATATTGCGAAAAAAGACGACCCTTCACTATGGTGCAACCTTTCAAGCATTTTACATCAGGATTTGTAACAAGGCTAATTTTGGTAGAGCATTCAATCAACAGCGAGACAAGATGTTTGAACTGAGGTTCATGAGCAGATACAGGAAAGGGTTGAGGTTAGAGGAAGTGGGAGACATTGCTGTCAGTGCTGGCCAAAAGCCCAGCAGCAGCTACACTAGCTATGAATAACAAACAGAAAGATTAAGCCATAAATATGAAAGCTGTCAAGTAGGTTTATTTCTGTAGCTAACAATAAAATCCTTTCATTTTTATAATTAATGTGACTGTTTTCTTTATTTTCTCGTAATCAGGTTACTGTAATCCTTTCAATCCCACAGCCCACCTGCCTCTCTGTGTGAGTGTGCATGTGTGTGTGTGTGTGTGTGTGTGTGTGTGTGTGTGTGAGTGTGTGTGTGTGTTCAAACTCACCACTTTCTACCTCCAGCAGGGCTTTAGTCAGTATGCTTCCAGCCACGCTGAGCGCCTGGCAGAAGTAATAGCCAGAGTCTTCTGGTCGGACGTCAGTGATGGTCAGCTCTCCGCTCAGAGACACGGAGAAGCGACCGGACTGAGTGGGCTCCTGGATGGGGATCAGCAAGGTCTGGAGAGGAGAAAACCATCATGTATATTAGTTGTACTTTTCTTTTTTTGGGGGGGCTGATATTGAAAGAAAAAGTTTTGAAAGCCTATATATGAACATCACAGTAGAAGTTCTGTCAATGCCTATAATCTGAAATTCTTAAATAGTCAAGGATAAGAGCTTTTGTGAGTTTGTGCAGACACAATAGATACTTTGGACTATTATTTGGACTATTTGAACACAATGTAAAGAAAGAAAAAGTAAGAGCAGAGGTTGGCCATGGGGAGATAATTGAAATAAGGTAAAGTGCCAGACATGAGTTTAACTTTTTAAAGACGATTTAAACTTCATCTCTTTGCTCAAGAGTGTATGTGTGTGTCCTCCAACTGAGACACTCATACAAAGAAACAAAAGAGGAGACATGATGGAGGATTGGAGGATGGAGGAGAGCAGCGGCAGAAGGGAGGATGAAGAGGTTTCCAATTTAATGACAAAAAAGAGGCTCGCTGCAAAGGGGTCAACACATTGCTGTAGTGGAAAACTCATTTTCAGTATTGACTCTCAAGTGTGCAGCCAGTGTGAAAAAAGAGAATCTAGAGGATGAACGCTACGTTGCACCTGTTATTAATCTGTTTCATTACATCTACATCTCTGCAGACCCTCACCTCTTACTTTCATCTGAGTGAGACAGAGAATTGGGGGAGGAGGAAGGGGGTTCAGGGCTTTGCTCAACAGGGTGTGCTGATGTGATTACAGCTTATAACCCAGACCATCTCTATTCTCCGTCTTCATTTTTCAGTGAAATAAAAGAATCATTTCTTGACTGTTTCTCACTGAAATGCAGCTGCCGTTCCCAACATGCTACCCACATACTTCCTGCTCCTTCTCCTCCTCCTCCTCCATGCTTTCTCCTCTTTATCTCTCTCCTCCACTCTTGTTCTCCCTCTCTCCCACACACACACATTCTCTAGGCCTCCTCCAATCTTGCTCTCCCCCCTCTCTAATCTGTACCTGGGAGCCATGCTACAAGGCACCCACGCTCTCCCATCAGGTCTTTCAATGCATTCCAACAGGCTGCAGAGCTTATCGTAGGCTCGCCTGTCTCACACACACACACACACACACACACACACACACACACACACACACACACACACACACACACACACACACACACACACACACACACACACACATACACACACACACACACACACACACACACACACACACACACACACACACACTCTTGAAGACACACAGGCCTGTGCAAACTCACGCTCTGGTGAATAATACACCAGTGTGGATGATGGGAAAATGAGGTGTGTATGATTGTGTGGTTGCATGTGTGTGTGTGTGTGTGTGTGTGTGTGTGTGTGTGTGTGTGTGTGTGTGTGTGGTGTGTTCGTGAGTCACACTGGCACTAAATAACAGCATGCAGTGATAAAAGCCAAAGCATGACAGTCAAGAACATGACAGTGAGAAGAGATGCAGGCTCTCTTTAAAGCACATGTATCAGAGTATCAGAGTGGTGAGGAATGTAGCTCACATTAGAATACTAGAGTTACCTTTAGGGCTATGTAGTTCAATTGATGTGGGAATTCATCAGTGTTTATTTACATTGAAAAATAAAAAAGGTAGAATCAGACCTCACTCCAGTGTTCAGAAATAGGCTCAATACTTGTTTCCCTCCCTTATTCACTCATTAATAGCATCCCTCCCTTATTCACTCAGCATGGTTCTCAATAGTGAGAACCATGCTGGAATATTTGAGGCTACTTTATAGTGGATATATTTACACAATCAGCATTCAGACACTCAAATAAAATGGCAATGGGTAAATGTAGAGTACTATATAGTAAATAAACTCCTCCTGCACTCACTCAGACAGGCAGCATCTCTCCCTCTTCTCTCTTATTTATATTATTTCAATGCGTAGTTGTAGAACAAGGATAAACAAACAAGTCAGACATTGGAGAGTATCTCAATTTTGCCTCTCAGCGTTCAATCACATTTCAGCCTGTGTGAAGGGAAAGGAGCAGGTCAGTTCATGGTGAATTTGTGTCACCCCGATTAACACGATCAACATGACTGTGCCATTAAACACACGGCCATGTGGTTTTAGATTAATAAAGTTCTTGAACTGGTAGTCAGAAAAGGCTTGTGTCTAATGTTGAATTGTAGATGACTCCATATTTGGTCCACTGGCTGATTGGCTGGAGCTTTGATATGACTTGACATATCAAAGCTCCAGTTTTGATGTGCTACACAAAGTTACTGAAGTTGTGCAAAGTCTCTATATTACCCTTCCAGTCTGGAAACTAGACAGCTGTACTGAGGAAAGAAATACAACTGAAATCACTGGCAACCATCTAACCCATTAAAAGTATGTACCATATATTCTGACATATATATATATAGTATATTGTATTCCTGTGATGTGGCCTATTTGTAAAACTAGCTCATTTTCCACAGCTTCACTACCCCATCTCCAATTAATGTAATAGAGCAGAACTTTCCCTCAGCAGTGGGAGGCCTGCTAACCAGTAGCGCACCCTGCCACTCAAACACTGTGCTCCAGTGCACACTCTGTCAGACACAAATTGACCATAAGACCCTGATGGATGCCTATAGGGCAGAAGTGGTGTCTTTCTTTATGTTTCAGAGCTGACATTGATACATTTTTTTTTTACCTTGCTTCCTTCTTTTTGCCAAAAGACTGCAGGCGGAGGGTTTCCTTTGGTGCCGCAGAGGAAGGTTACAGTCCGACCAGGAGCTGTGATTTGGTCCCGCGGCCGAACCACGATCTCAGGGGGCACTGCAACACAGAGAGAAGAGAGAAATGTTTCTCAGGTCATAATAGAAATGACGTCTTTCTTTATATATATGTGTGTGTGTGTGTGTGTGTGTGTGTGTGTGTGTGTGTGTGTGTGTGTGTGTGCGTGCGTGTGTGTGTGGTCATTGTGTGTTGAGTGAGCTTAATACAGTGAGAATGTGCCAGCAGTGGCATTGAGTGCATTAAGCCGTGACAGGCCTCTGGTGATGATAGTAACTCATAACTGACAACTCTCTCACTCAATATACTCTCCTTGTCTCTTTATCTCACGCACGCACACACACACGCATGCAGTTGCACACAGATGTGAACGCACTCAGATAGAGGCACACAGTCACATGAACACATACCTGGATGTCAGCATAAAAACAGAACAACGCAATCCTCTGCTTCCACTTTCAAACATTTACATCACCGGCTCTGTTTCACATCAGCTGCTTATTCTCACTTGCAGACCATGAAGTGTCAGAGCTGGTTCTGTTTCAACACTTATAACACTAACAGTGAAGGCCACACAGGGGACACAAATGAACCCTTTCAACACTTTCCTCCTTCAGATCTGTCCACGGCATAGACACTCTATGTGTCAGCCTGGCATATCGTACTGTTTATTGATTGTTTTTTTCAGGACAAGTTGAGTAATGCTATCATTTTGCATGTAAATGGTATTAATCATTGCTCTTTTTATACAAAGAACAAAACAGCATATAGATTTAACCCTCCTGTTGTCCTCAGGTCAAGGAAGGAAGGAAGGAAAGAAGGAAGGGAGGAGGAAGGGAGGAAAGAAGGAAGGAAGGAATGAGAAAGGAAGGAAGAAGGAAGGAAAGGAGTAAGGAGGGAGGGAGGGAGGAAAAGAGGAAGGAAGGAAGGAAGGAAGGAAGGAGGAAAAGAGGAAGGAAGTAACGAAAAGAGTAAGGAGGGACGGAGGAAGGAAAAGAGGAAGGAAGGAAGGAAAGAAGGAAGGAAGGAAGGAAGGAAGGAGAGAAGGAAGGAAGGAAGGAAGGAAGGAAGGAAGGAAGGAAGGAAGGAAGGAAGGAAGTATGGAAGGAGGACGGAGCAAAGAAAGAGGGGAGGGGAAGAATGAAAGAAATATTAAGGAAAGAAGGAGGGAGGAAGGAAAGAAGGAACAGTCAAAAGAGATGGGGTCAGTTTGACCCGGGAGGACAACAGGAGGGTTAAATGTTTTTTATGTCCAGAAGTTTTCAGTACAGGACAAATATCCATGAATGGACATATGAGATTGACAGGAGCTGTACCTCAAATCTCACACTTCTCTACTCTCAACGGTGGCCATGTTGGCTACTTAACAGATAGGAGAGGACCACTTTTCAAATTGGTAATGGTGGCCGAGGACGTCACAACTACGGTGAACGTAACAGCATTATACAGCTGCATTATAATGTGGTTTTTTGCACTAAGCACCACTATACTATTGTCAGATATCAACCATCCTTAGGTTCATTAGGTTTATTTAGCAGTCTGGAATGATTTTTCACTAGCTTGCCAACTAGCTAATCGTCATTTCCAGTAAGTGAACAATGGCTGTATTTGATTTGAGTCAACACTAACCTGTCCAAATTTGCAGAGTGCACACAGTGTACTACACAGAGAAGTGCACTAACACAAGTATATGATTTGAGACACAGCAAGAGTTTCAGAGATATGAGAACCATGTTGATGGGACATTCTGAGTCTTAGTAATGTTAAACTTTATGTTGAAGAAAAACTCATAGATTATAAAATCTCACATTATAAAGGGCCTTTTTTCTCTCCTTGATCAAGTTATTTTGAGATGAAGTGGTATGTCTTTTGATGTTTGATGTCATGACACAAGCTGCGTACCTTGAGCACAAAGAGCTCATAAGAAGTATGAATATGTTTCTTTTGATATAAAGGGCAGCAAAGCCAATACATGTGTTTTCTCCTATCTTAATGAACACAATTAAGTGTAGTTGACTGAGGAGAATGTAAGTCAGCAGCCTTGTGGTGGCAGATAACTCCTAATAAATCAACACAGCTGCTATTCTATTATCAGCTGCTGCTTGCTTTTAACCCACGATTAACTGTGTTCAAATACTACATCAAGGTTACTAACAAACTAGTCTTGATTAAAACCATAATGAAGAAAGAGCTGCTCCAATCCAAATATGAACACATTATATTAAGGTGTGATACCTAACAGTAAATCAATCTTCTTCAGTTCACAGACAAAATGCTTTCACTCAGCGGTGCTTTCAGGTGACTCGCGAGGAAAAATAAATTGAAATTGAATCCCTTAAAGAACACATTTTTTAACAGAAAAGCAAATATTGACATCACACACACATACACACACATACACACAGTGGGTTTTGACTCCGACTGCTTCGTGACAAATTACAATCACTCATTATTCAAACAAGCCTGTAAAATGAGTTTAGTTAGAGTGTCTGTAATGTTGGCATGTTGGCTTTGATTGATGAAGCCTTATTGGTTAGACTACAGGCTGTGATAATTCATCTCATTTTGTGGTGTACAGTTTGTCTAAAAGGGGCAGACCAGAACCCACACAGGAGCCTAAATTCAGGTTTGTGGGTCACCTTTCTGATCTCGAGCATCAGACCAATCAGATGTCTGTGAGCATAGATGACAAGAGGGGAAGAGAGGCTGTAAATAAATGGCAGGCTGACTCATTTTCAGTTTGATGTTCTATATCTGTGTATGTGTGTGTGTGTGTTACCTGAGAAAACCGCAGGTCAATCAAAACTCTTTGATTTCTATTGATTCTGTAACAAGTGACAGCCCCCCCCCCCTCCCTCCCACAGAGAGAGGGATCTGAATGCATATTGATGCCCTCCACTAGTCCTAATTGATTTCTCATCTTCCCACCTGGTCTCCTGATTCTCTTTCATTCTCCTCCTCAATTAGCATTGAGAGAAAGAGACAGAGACGAGGAGGTGGGGAACCTTTCTACAGAAGAGAACGAGTAACAGAGAAGCAAGTCACAGTGAAAATGAAGATGAAGAATGGATGGGAGGGAATATATAACCTTTTGTCTTATGTGGAATCTAACAAAAAGCTGATTGATGAAGCCAAAAATAAAATGATAAAAGACTCCAGCTTTTCTTAAATGTAGTGAGAAATGAGTATGAGTGTGCCCTCTCCAGAATATACTGCAGCTGATTGTAACATGCAACAGTTTGTTCTCTCATGATGGATCAAGTGATGGAACGAGAATGAAAAACAGCATGACTGTGACTAACAAATGCTGCCTTTCTCTTTTCTTTTTAGTTACTCTGTTTAAACAGCAGCATAACTTGGCTTGAATGTAACTTTGAGAAATATGTTCTGACATCAGTTTAGTTTGGAGCTTGAGTGCTTAAAGTAGAAGAAAACTGCTTGGAAACTGAGATAAAATAAAAAAAAGATGTTGGGTCAAGTGAGGGGAAAAAAAACCAAAACGGCCAGCAGTCATTTTCTCTGACATGAAGTGTTGTTGAAGGTTCTGGTAAAGATTGAGAATCCCTGACTGCCCAAGTCTACAGCATTGATTTACCCCCCCCCCGCCCCGCCCCATTCCCACCAGTTATCGCTCAACTCAGGTGAGTGTGCAAGATTCATTTCAAGCTCCTCACACACATCTTACACCCTGCCCCACTTTCATATCCTAAAGACTGCTTCCACACCGCACAGCAGGAGGGCATCCATGTGTCAATGAGGGATAAATCACAGTAATAAGGAGGTCCGGGCCAAGGTGTGTGTGTGTGTGTGTGTGTGTGTGTGGGGGGGGGGGGGGGGCACAGTCATGTCCTGGGATCAAACATGCAAGCCAGTGTTTCTGGGTGGAATCTGAGCTGGTGGCACTGACTGAACCCCTGCTTTCACTTCCGTGCTACCTCAAGGACAAGCTTCCTGTTAAAGCTGATGCAAGGCCTGAAATATCAAAGAAACGCAGTGTAATACCTCACCTCTTACAGTGTGTAATGCAACCTGCGGCACACACACATACACACACACACACACACACACACACACACACACACACACACACACACACACACATGCAGATGCGATGAACACACAGAAGAAAAAAAGACAAGTATCAAAACTCTGCTTGACTAAACCTCATCGAACACCTGACGATTTCCCGCCCTCATGCCACGCCTGACACCACGCCATCACTTTGACCCAAATACGGTGACAGCTCGGAATATTCAGGCTATTAAAAAATGCTGTTTTTCGGTGCTCTACGCAGCCCCCGTCTGGAGAATAACAATGTTTGATTTGAGGAGGTACGTCTGCACATCGCCCCAGGCCCTAATAAATACTTAGCAATAATGGGTGCACTCTGCGCGACGCTGAGCTTTAGATTTAGGGCAGGAAGAATCATTAGCATCCTCACATGGGATGGGAAAACGGAGGGAGAGATGGATTGTAGCAGAGCAGCTGAAATATACATGACAAAAATCATGGAACAATGCTGGTATGTCGTGGAAGCTTCTACTGTCATTTAGTGTTTTTCTGGCCTCGTTGGCTTTTTAGGTGTGACAGCTTTTTGTTGTTTAAAGTGTAGAAACTGTCTAAGTCTAGTCATCAAAACGCTGCGGCACCTTAATTTTCCAATTTTATGAAATATATAAGCCGCTCTGAAAAAATGATGCCACATAAAGTGATAACTGCGGGAGGCTGTGTCTGTATCTGGGAGGTAAATTGGGCAATGTCTAAATAAAGAATGAAAGTATTGAGATAGGAATTCAAAAAAGGGAGCCTGGAGACTTCTTTCATTTGCTGGATATTGCCAGAGCTGGAGAACACACATAACAAGGCTAACATGCCAAGAGGGAGGCAAAAATAGACAGGGACTGTGAAGATGAATTTCCACAAGCTTTAACGATAAGATTTGAAGGAGGAAAGTCTGGAGAGTGTGAAGCACTCAGTGCTCTTTGAATGCTGGTGTGTAATGTTCTTTTTAAGAAAGAGAGAAGTTTGGTTGCTCTTTACTTTCTTAAACAGCTTCATTTGAGGTTGTTTATTTATTGTCATCATATCATTTGATGGATCTTGCACATGTTGTATAAGCTACATACTGTAGTGATGACAACATTTATTTTTGTCCGCATAAGTAATATGATTCTGTGTGTCACCCAGTAATAATATAACATAATGACAATTAACTAAGATAGCAATTAAATATTAAATGGAGCACTTTTCTAGTGTTTTTACACTACATGTCACATTCATCCATTCACACACATATTCATGCACTGATGGCAGGAGCTACCACAGTGGGAAACTAACATTCACTCACACATTTATACACCATTGGCTCATCTATTGGGAGCAATTTGGGGTTAAGTATCTTGCCCAAGGATACAAGGAATCAAACCACCGATCTTTCGATTAGTGGATGACCTGCTTTACCTCCTGAGCCACAGCCACAATTAGTGAAAGTAAATCAATAACAATATGTACACTACAGATTTAAACTGTTATAGTATATTGTAGTCATCTCATTAATGAAAGAGACTAAAGAAATAGGGGAAGAATAGAAGGTTATGTGAGGGTTCAAGTGCTGTGCTTGTGTTACAGAGGCAGAGTGTCATATCAGACTAGATTGAACCCTGACTAAATATTTAGCCTGCGGTCCTGACATACTGTACACGACACGCAGGCATGATCAGGCAGGAGCACACTCCCAGGATGAGGTATGTATGGAGCAGCAAAGAAAAACCTGACATCCTAGTCAAGGATTGTCTAGGATATTGATGACCTCATCGTTTCCTGCTGTAGCCTGGTTCAAGGAAGGAACGTCACCCATGGAAGAAACCAAGGAGAACTGACAAGCCTTTTTTTTGGACCGACTCAGCTGTTTACCACATACTGTGCTCCCACTGAGACGGATCAGAGCGTGCAGTCTGTTCCCGCCGCCGCCGCTGTATGAGCACGCCGTGTTGCTCAATCACACAGCAAAGGCAGACAAAGTGTTTTACAACCAAAGCGTCTTTACCTCCCCCGCTCACCCCCCCCCCCCCCCCCCTCTTCCCTTCATACTCGACGTATGATTTGCAACAACATACTGAAGCTATCACACGCATTGAGTTGGGATGGGGTGGGGGGCACACACAAACACACACCCAGCAGGAGTTCCTCCGGGGGGGCCGTGATGTGACAGGCAGCTGTCCCAGTCTCACGCTGCTGCAGACAGCACGCTTCACACACACACACACACACACGTACACACACACACACACACACACACACACACACACACACACACACACACACACACACGCTTGAGTAAACCCTCTGTCACGCTGCCGCCGCTCTTACTGCGCCAGTCTCCAGCTCTGTCCTTTGTCCTCCACCCTGTCACTTTCTCTCTCACTCTCTCTCTTTCTCACACACTTTTTCTTTTTTTTCTGTCTCTCTCTCTCTCTCTCTCTCTTTTTCCCTGACACTGTTTCCATTCTGAAACGATGATTGAGGAGGTGGTTATTTCCCAGGCATAATGTATTATAGCTGGACCATAATTCATCCATGCTTTTATTTAATTTGGAGTTGGACCTTTGCGCCCAGAACTCCCGCCTCTTTATCCAACATCAATACACAGACTGGAAGGACTGTTACAGCTTTAAATAGAAACCAAGAAGAAGTTATACAGTAGAGGCAGTGCTGTAATTCTTTGCCTTTATAACACTAAAACACCCTCGGGCAAGACAAAGAAGTCTACTATTCTTACAGAGTTGATGTTGAGACAAATTCAATTGCTTAGAATCTTTTTTTTTTTTTTTTAAAGGAAGGTAATCCTGGCTCATGTCTGTGCAGGCAAATATGTAAAGCAACACATTAGCTGTCAACATTTGTTGTAAAAGTTGTTTCCCTTCCTTCCCCCGAGGCTGGACGTGCATTTACAGACAGGACTGGCTTGAGATAGGCTCAACTTGTCAGGATGTAGATTTGGTAGAGATTCATCCCTCGCTGGCTTATGCCAATAAACTTCAGCAGCTGTATACTTTTACATACTGGTATCTTTCATTTGGCGGGTAACACCATTGAATTACACAGCAAATAAAATAAAGTTAGATTTCTTGCTCACTGACTCCAAGAAGTGAGGAAGAGGAATGTACACATTCTGTGTCTCCAACTTGTCTTCCAGCGCTCTTACCGCTGTAGCATCAAGGTGTAAATTACATTCAGAAAGTGGGACATGGCTTCAGAGAAAATGATTATAAAGGGGCGTTGTGCAAACCAGAACAGATGAGTTTCCAGGAGATCGACTCGTCAGCAAGGTCACTTTGGAGACCGCCCCCCCCCCCCCCCCCCCTCTCCCCTTCCCATCCACCACACGCCTGCTGTGAGATGATTGGCGTGACCCACTTTAATTGCTGTCCTCGGCTTCTGCCCTTTTCAACAACCTCCTGATCGTTATCAACTTTGCTCGATGCGTTAGTCTTGAGATCTTGTTGGCGCGAGCGGTCGAATGAATGAATGAGCCGATGTGCTACTCTGACCGGCTGTCGAGATGGAAATCGCAGCCCAAGCACAGGTGATGTAAGATGGTACTTAACATCAGTCTGAACCTGATGAGGGGTTTGTGCTGTAAAAACAGTGGCGAGTCAGATGAAAGAGGGAAAATGTTCCGTTTCTCTGTTTGGCCTTCAAGGATGTGATTTCTTTTACTTTAAGTGCAAAAATGTATTTTAGGAG
Source organism: Scomber japonicus (assembly GCF_027409825.1). Taxonomy (NCBI): domain Eukaryota; kingdom Metazoa; phylum Chordata; class Actinopteri; order Scombriformes; family Scombridae; genus Scomber; species Scomber japonicus. The sequence continues at coordinate 27,840,028 of NC_070590.1, read as the reverse complement.
TCTGGCACTCTGCAGCAAACATTCCATTTATTAAAGATTGCTCTCATCTGAAAAGAACAAATCAAGCACTAAAATATGCTCATTTCACAGTGAGTCCTCACACTGCATCTCCTATTTAAAACCTAATACTAGAAACAATAACTAATAAAAATCTGTTTATTTCATGTAGTATGGGTCGCAGAGGGAGAGGCCTATTCACACGTTTTCCTCTCCACTACAGAGAACTGCTTCTCTAATGGACATAAATCCATGGGTGCCCTCTGCCAATGGGTGTCATGGCTTAAAAGGGTTATTTCATTTCTCTCTATCGCCCCCGCCTACGCATACGTGAAGTGACTGAGAGGCAGAAATATGAAATGCTGTAATGATGTCTACCTTTAAAAGCATCCAGAGCCTTTTACATGAAAGCAATTGTACAGTAAAAAAGAGTCACACACACACACACACACACACACACACACACATATATATAAACACACACAGCAGTTAAGACTTGTATGGTGTTATCTAAACTGTCCCTGTAACCCATCATTTACACTCCCCAACCGTTATTCCTTTTTTTCCTTTTTTTTTTTTTTGGATTGTTGTGACATCGTGAAGAAAAAAAAAAGCCATCCGCCTCCTCCGACTCGTCCGACACCTGTGAAAAATTGCGACTCCTTTTTCCTCAATTACACGTTTGTCTTCTAGGAATGCCAATGAATGAAAAGCTGGAGTGCTTGCACAAACAATATTTTCACTTCTGCTGCCTTTTTTTTCTTTTCATTTTGGTATTTTTCTATTTCACCACAATCACACACCCACAAAAGAGTCTATAGTGCCTTTTCTTTTGCAGCTTTTTTTTCACTCAAAGTTGAGAAACACAAATGGAAATGATGTCATGCCAGAGTAGCTCCACTACCAAATTACACTGCTGTTAGCTGGATGTCTGCTGGAAGAGAAACATTATAATATGACTACTTTTCATAATATAGAAGCTTTTATTTTCTAGAGAGAAAATGTAATTGCCAGAACATGTGTGATCAATCAGCATATGATCACAGCACTATTAAGCTCTTTAATTTATCCCCTATAGTTCTAGTATTTAAGTGTGTTTGAGTACTAAAGTAAAGCTTTTTTTCTTTTTTTAGCACCTAGATGAGCTAAATCGTGAGTGGAGCGCAGCGGTGGAAAATCAAGAAGGCGACTCCCCGGCGTTTCCAGAGGTATTTGAATACTAATTGACTGGCTTCTGTTCCTGTTAGTTAGAAAAAAGCAACAGTGGCAGTGGGTTAGCTTCCAACATGGCAGCCTTTAAGTCTGTACTATCTCTCACACACTCACACACACACACACACATGCATGTAAAGATGAGATGAAATGGAGTACTCACTGGATTGTCCAACTGCGGTTGATGGATGCAGAAATGATGTGGAAAAGAAAAAAAAAGAGAGAGAGAGAGAGAGAGAGAGAGAGAGAGAGAGAGAGAGATGATGATGATGATGATGATGATGAATGGTGATTTTTTGATGAAATATTTCAACACAAGACAAAGTGAAACTATGAAGCAGCGCAGCCAACTCTGTTTGACATGAATAATCACAGGAATTAGCTCAATATGAATTGACTCAAGTGAAGTTGGGAACCACTTAAAGTGAAGTAGTCCTGAAAGAAATGAGCAGAAATGGACGCGTGAGTGGAAGAATGATGAGCTGAATGTGAGTACACAGGTGAAGATAAAGGGGATGGAGCTCTGACTGAAATCACACCTGAAAAACACAGTCGGTTTCCTTTGTGTGTGTGTGTGTGTGTGTGTGTGTGTGTGTGTGTGTGTGGTATCCCTATCACCCCCTAACACTGCAGCTGCATGCAACCACACACACAATCCATCGTCATTTGCCTACCAGCTGCTACCGAGAATGACTTCTTCAATCTGCTGCAAACTATATTAGTCAAGTGTGTTTATGTGAGTGTGTGCATACGTGTGTGTGTTTTCCTCTTGCAGCCGACAAATACCCCCGTGTCTGTTTGTCACAACGTATGCATGTGGATATCAGCACGTGAGCACACGTGTGTTGACAGATGTGAGACGTGTCAGTACAGACTGCAGGCAGCCCGCTCTACAGAATCAACTGTTACAGACTAAAACTCTAAATATTCTCTTTTATCATCACAATGACAGATTTCTCATCCGAGTGCCTCTCTTCAAGGCGCTGACTTTATTCTAATGCAATGTCAATGCTTTTTGATCTTGGCTCTTCTCCCCAGAGGGATGACGAATCGAGGCTTGAAAGGAACTTAAAATCCGTTTTTTTTTTTTTTTTTCACTTTTTCTGTCTTATAGTCTCAGTTTGACTGCGTGTTACCAGCAGCACAGACGGAGAGTTTGAACCAGACAGTCTGGCCTCTCATTTATTTCTGACTTTTTATTTGTCCAAAACAGTCAAAGCTCCAGCTACACTTGTAGTATAGAAGAACTTTATTAACAGACCAGCATGTTTCGGCTTATGAGGTCATCATAAAACACATTATAAGCAGTATTTAACCCTTATATACTGTTCATATTCTACACCCTTATTGTATGTAAGGGTAATCTACCAAGGTAGGTTGGGTATATGGTCATGTGACATGGACACAAAGGGATTATCCACTAAATGACATGGGTAACACCATTGTTCTATACTATAAGTGTTGCTGAAGCTTTGACTTTTCTGTACTTTCTTTTCCCTTCTCCATGCAGCTTAGAAGTAGGTGAAGTTGTGCCAGAAACTTCTACCCTGACTTCTGATTTGGCAACATATCCTAGTATAAACATTATGCATGTTTAATGACAGAGCTCAACATGTACTTAAAATTGTCATAGAATCATCAGAAAATGGATTTAATGGTAGGTTTTCTACAAAAGCATTCAAATCATATTCATCTTAAGAAGCACAATGAAATGAGACAGCATGCTGGTAGGTGAGATGTGGGCATTTGAAATGTGATGCATCATGGCAAATGTGCCAATAATTTAGTCATTTATTCAGTGTCAAAAATCAATTATTTATATTTAAAACTGGAGCACAGGACTTGAGAGTAATGATGACAACACTGCCGACACATGCTCACGTCATAGGCCATAGCTGACTCCACTGTTACTGTTGCAGCTGTTAAAACTGTGGATAAATTGATTTAAAGCATTGCACATCCTCCATGAAATGACTTCTCTTGCTGCCAGAGTTTGATCCATTCAGTCTGATAACATTTGGAAAGTGTAGTGTTATTTTTCTCTCTCACTCTTTTTACTCGCTAAATCCAAAAAAATTGAAGTGACAAGTAGCTTTGCTGGTTTGAAAATGATACATGTACATTATTATTATTATTATTATTATCCTTTTCCGCAGTTCTTACATAATAACTGGGCACTGGCAATAACTTTAGCTGGAATTCAGTTTAGTAATTCAGAACAGAGCTCAAGCTGGAAATCTCAATATGTGTGTGCATGTGTGTTTCTCTATGTGTGTGTGCATGTGTGTGTGTGGACCAACCAGTGTCTTACCGTGTACTTGCAGGGTACCCGACGCCTCAGCTTTACCCACGCTGTTCTCTGACACACAGGTGTAAGTGCCCTCGTCCTCGGCTCTGACCTGGGTCAGACGCAGGCTGTTGTCGCTGCGGATCTCAAACCTGGAAATGCATTAACACACAATATTCAGTACAAAAAGCAACAGACTGCTGTTCTGAAACCTTCTAAGTGCAATATGAGACGTTTATATAACTCCCTGAAATATGAGTCTGGTAAAATCTCAGCCATCAACATCAAGCCAGGGTGTTTTAAAAAGGACAAATGACTATGATGGAAGTTTTGGAATGAGCAGCTAATGTGTTTACTGCACTGCACTGAGAACACATGTGGAGACAGAGTGAGTTGTCCTGTGTAGCTTTAGGCAACAGACAAACTCACAAAAAAAAGAAAAAAATCCATGAGAGTCTCCCTGTGCAGATCTGAATCCTGCTGACAACAGGGGAACATTTTACCCTATTTCCCCTGAGGGATCATTAAAGTTTCATCCAATCAAATCCACAAAGAGAGAGAGAGAAAGAGTGTGAGAGTAGAAACAGTGTTTCTCCTACTATACTATCATGGCTGTTATCACATGGTAGCTTAACGCCACATGATACTGCACAGGAGGTAAACTTTGACTATTGTTTAACTCATGTATTTCTTAATAATCAAATGTACTCTGCGTATGTTACTAATATGAGCTGCTGCTGTGCAATATGAGCTGTGCATTCTCTATCTATGGAATGACATGTATTGTAAGTAGCACATAACTCGCAGCACTTTTTGAAATAAAGCATAAGAGCAGTGATTTGTTTCACTTTGGCTTTTTTTCATTACCTCAATGACCTCAATTCAAAGCAGTGGGGACAAATCCACTCACAGAAAACCTTGGCAAGCATATGTCTTTTTGTTTGGTAGGGAAGGGAATTGATAAGATTCTATTGATACTAATGCCATCATCAATTCGGCTTATCGCTTCCCTTTTCTTTCTTTTTTTTGCGTGTGGAAAGAAGTTGGCCTTCACAAGTTTTCAGTCACGATGCAGCTGTTTTATTATCTCCACTGTTTATCAATGACCTTGCATGCTGATGAATATATAAAAAATAGCATGAAAATATTTTGCTGCACAGAAATGAAATGGAAAATTAAACTTAAATTGGATTCTCTTATTGCATTTGAACTTTTTTTAAAGGTTTTGTGTTGCTTGCGTGTTGGTAATCATGCTTGGACATGTTTTATACAGGTCTCTCTTGAAAAAATAGATCCATATCTCAATGAGACAAGCTGTTTAAATAAAGGATTCATAAGATAAATAAATGAAAATGAAATATAACTAGTGGGTAAGATAAATGGACTGGAGCCATAAGTTCACTGCATTTATTTATTAATCAACCATCCCTGTAGCTTAGCTTAACAGAACAACTCATTGGAGAGAACATACAAGCAGACAGATGACATTCTATTGTTAGGACAAAAACCACACTACCTCTTATTAGAAATATAATAGTGTATGTTGCTAGGTAACACCCTACCACCCAGCACTTGTGTGTAGATATCAGCATCATGTAGTTCTAACAGACAGTCCTCCAGTATCTTTTCTATGTCCTACCTTCCCCTGGGCAACTCTCCCTCCTCCGCCCGCCAGCGGATAGTCGGAGTCGGGTCCCCGTGCACCTCGCAGAAGAAGTCCACCGTATCATCTGCCAACACCACCTGGTTCACCGGCTGTTTGGTGAACATTGGCCTCTCTGAAATTAGACACAGAACAGGAGAGAGGATTAAAAATGCTTGTGGTGCTATACTTCCTAATTGCAGTTTGACTTTTTTCTCATTTGTCAGCGGTTTATTTAACACTGGCTTTCATAGAACTATAGGGAAAGTGGACAGATCTGTGGTGTGCTTGGCTCAAATGTATCATGTATAATGCCATTTCAACTACGAGGACAGAGAGGCAGAGAGAGCGGGAGGAGAGGAGAGAGATAAGAGGATGTGAGAAAATCAAAGATGAAGAAGGTGGGGTAATGGAGCAGAAGAGGAGCAGGAGGTGAAGGGAGGAAAAACAGTGTGGGAAAAGTGAACGTCCACTGCATTGCGCTCACTTTAAGTCTAAATATTTGATCCGTGGCTCAGCTGAACCTCAGAGATTTTATAGCAAACCTTTACCAAGACGAGTAAGACCCAGGATTTTCTGAGATGAAAATATAGCTGTGTTCTGTTGTTGGTTGTTTTTGATTTTGAAAACATCGACTTTTATGCTCCGAAGTAAAAGAAACCAAGACTCAAACACACGCAGGAGCTGATAAAGATCAGAATAAGACAAACAGCGACCACAAAAGAAAGAAATATCGTAATCCTCACCACAACACGTTGAAAATGATCAAACGAGAATGATTTTGCATCATTACTGAAAGAGGTACTGTGTAAAGCAACATCATGCCCTATTTAAATTGAGCTGCACAGGTGGGAGCATTAATACACAAGAGACATATGACAAATATGCACTGCAAGCTCTTATCATCATCACAGTCAGTTTACAAATGGTGATGATCTGGAGGAATTAATGCAGATATGGACTCAAATGCAAATTTCACAGATAGTAAGGTAATATTAACCCTTACATATAGTTTAAATTTGACCTGTTTTGAAATTTGAAAGCAGCTGGGTCAGTGTAAATTGATTATTCTAATAGTTATAATGAAACCTACCATTCCAATTGTGTTGCATCCTTCACTTTCAATAGATCCATAGAAATAATTAAGGCTGTCAACATGATAATATGACTGGTAAAATTTGGTCTATAGATGGAGAATACATTACATTAAATTTGGTTTAGAGACTAATTATAAAGAGATTAAACATGACTCACTCCATACAGTGAAGGGTTAGATTCTAAACAGTTTGTAAAGATGTTGTCAGATTATACATTCTTATAACTATAAATACATCTAATAATTGTTGCATTCTGGATTTTGGTTTGCCTGTTATCACACAGTGTTAAGACAGAAAACAAAGCATCTTGGGAGATGGTGAGGAAGAGATGGAGAGAGAGAGAGAGGGGGGGGATGGTTGGGACCGAGAGGAGAATATCAATTCTTCTATCTGTTTCCTGCAATCAATACACACTTTCAGAACACTTATGCTGCTGCTCTGCTGAGAGCCGAGCAGAGAATCAGAGAGGAGCAAAGAAGAAGAGAGGTCAAGAGAGCAAGGCAAAGGGCAGCCAGGAGGGAAACATTCATCTTCTGCTCCAACAACATCAGCTAGGGAAGGAAAGTGCAAGAAAACCCAGGAGAGAATAAATCCAGAGAATAGAAGATGCTGTATTTTATGAAAACATTTTCTTTACAATTTTATTAGTGGTTATTCTGGACTAGCTACACTGTATTTTGAATACATTTTATTATAGTTTGCTGTATAACCTTTATTACTATTATTAAAATGATATAGAACCCTCATCTGCTTTTATGTTATTCAAAAATCGGGGTTTGTAATGTGATGAAACATCACTATAATTCCCTTTTGTTTCATTTCCCACACAGTATTTTCATTTATTAAACAACATACAGTACAAATGACTTACCAAACACTACTAGTTCAGCAGGATCGCTGTCTCTTTCTCCAACCATGTTGGTGCCAACACACACGTACATGCCAGCATCACTTTTCCTGGTGTTGGAAATCATCAACTTGCCTCCTCGGATCTGAAAATGACAAGCACATATATAGTATGTAGGAGAGGAGTCAAAGGATGGAGAGAAATGGAGGAAAGGGTAAGAGAAAAAAGAGGTGTGGTATAGGAGGAGGAGGCAGAGGTCGACGGGGGAAGAAAGAAGACAAATGGAAAGAGGATAAAAACAGGATATTGAGGCATGTTAGTCAAGACAGAAGCCACTCTGTCATTTTCAGTCTGTGTCTTGACAGATGGCTTCTCTGCTCACTCTTACACTGTTTGACAAGAGGTGTAGCTCCAGGCCAATCGCCATAGTAACATCTTCCACTGCTTGGTTTGTAATAAGAAGCTGCATTGATTCATCGTTTATTGATGGCGTATAGTGCACGCACACACACGCACACACACACAGGCAAGCATCCATATAGCAGATAGTATTGTATTCTTGCATTGTTTGTGTGGCCAGTTATTTCTGTTTCATCAACGTAGCTCCACTTTGATGAACACACTTGTGGGATTCAATTATACAGCGATCAATGCATTTCAATCACAACGTTTCTTTTCAATTACCAATACTGACGGAAATGTATTGATTCCTAATCCGTGGAGTCTCATCAATAATCAAAGCTCAAAGCCTTCTATCCATGGTGATACAAATTATGGGTTGGTCAGTGAAGGACCAAAAGAAGCAGCTTGTGTGACTAATACACAGCAGTACACAAATGTAGGTTGTAATTAGGGCTGTTGGAACAGATATTGGGAATCAAACGTAATTTGAATAGTTAAAAAAGAAGTGATAGTAATCAAATGCTGAAATGACTATTTTAATGTGTTTGGGTTTGGGGACAGACTCCTGCTAACGTTTGGGCTTACAGTGCATCCCGATCACAAATAGCATGTCGCATATTGATGTAAACAAGCGCATACTGATGGTCATTTATATATTTTAGTTAAGTGCGTAGTTTCATTATGATGATCCAGTATGATGAAAACTTAAGTTCATATTATTCATTTGTACCTAAGCCTTATGATTACTTAGCAATAATGCAATCAAACATTTATTGGTAATGGTGGAATGTCCTTTAGTGGACAAAACATATGCCAACCACATGCTAATAGTGGCAGCAGAAATGCATAACCCTATGTCTATAGTACATAGATACATAACTTTTACAATTATAGCCACTCACTAAATATATATATATCAATATATGTATTGTCAAGATAAATGATTTATTTTAGAGATATTTTCAACTATGAGTCAACTTACAGTGATCCTCTCATCTCTGTCATTGACCCGGATGTTGTTTCTCTTCCAAGAAATGGTGGGTTCTGGATGTCCTCTGGGTGGGATACACTCCATGACAGCCGGCTCACCTGCCGCCACTACCACATCACTGGGAGTCTGACGGAAATCATCTCTCAGAACTGGAGAAAAAGGAGAAAGTGGAGAAGGATGTTTAGACTGAGTGTAAACATCTTCGCTGATGATGCGATTCTTTATCGTACTATGCCTACATGCAGTCTTGCTGACTTTCTAATGATGTGGACTTCAACATGAAACAACATGCCAAACAAGTGGAAATACAATATTAGGATTATCTCTCAATCTTCAACTGAGCTGAAAAACTCAAAACATGACAGTACATTGCTATTATTACTGTAAGACTGTGAGTTGAATACAGTGTGCATGTGTCTCCAAGGTCTTCATTGACTCTCTGTCATGTGTGGACATTAATAATAAAGGCTTTTGTAGCTGACATACACACACAGTAGATGAATTATTCAATCAGATCCAGACACAGGCACACACATTCCCTTGACAAACATACACACATAAATACACTTGAATATTCGCTCAAGAAAACAAGTAAGCATTCAAACACATACATTAGATACATCAGATTGGAGAAAACCACTTTGAATATGGACAATAATTCCCTCTCTTCTGATTTCTATTCATAAAACATTACATTCCCTCCCTTATTTCCACATTCATCTGTCTGCAGTAAACATCTTGTGCCTGATACCTGAAGGCATTGGTCTTTTTCTCTGCCCTTCAAGCCTCTAGAGCTTTGTGACCTCTCAGATTACAGGTGTGGAGAATGGTTTTGTATTCTAGGTTGATGTACTGACAAAACAAGTCTACCAGGAAGAAGCCAAAGCCATGCAAGCCTGCAGGGTAAGTCTGGTCTAAGCCACTCCAGGGATTTATAAAGGGGATAAACCAATGGGCTGGTTTCTATGGCATTCCTATTTGGGCCCAGTGGTCCCCTAAACTGCTATCCTCTCTGATCTGAAAAGCAGATCCTCCCCAAAATTCTCTTTCACAGCACAATCTATCTGAGGCGTTAAGAAATTTAAAAAGATGAGCAGCAACTCTTTCAAAATAGCACTTGGGGGAGATCAAATTTCTACCCTTAAAAAATTTCACAAAGTTCTCTTTGAAGCTATGGCTAGATGTGAGATTTGGACATCAAGGAGTTGGTGGATGATTAATTGATGCTGGAGGATAGCATGGCTGATTTGCATACATTACAGCGATCTGATTGATGATATCAATAAGTCATATCCATATAATGACATTCCACTCATGTCCTGATTCAGGTCTCTCCTGAGTGTGCAAAGATCTGCAGGGCTGTTGAGACTGTCATAACAATGAGGACAGAGAAATCAGTTATTCTACCTTATAAAGTGCAAGTCATATCAGGCGCTGACGTCCTAATATACACCGACAGCTCTTCACAGACTTTGGAACATTGCTACTAAAAAAGCTGTCAAATATATCACCTCACTGTCAAAGCAAAAGCTTCTTTAAATGCCCTGAGCACAAAAATGACAGATAGGTTTGTCATGTTTGGGGGGGAAATCATTTTAAAGTAGGAAAAAAACGACATTGCGATATCTTTTTGTCCTGATATATTTCGATATGAAAAAAAGACAGGAATTTTCACTAGATACATTCAATTGGTTATTGTACAAATCATGATTAAATCCTTTGCGTACATCAAAAGTATATTCTCTTCTAACAATGACAATAAACATTTTACCACCAAGCAAGGTGCCACTGATAATGCACCCAGGTGACATTATCTGTGACAGTAGCTGCATCACATGCATGTTTACAGGCAGGTGATAGGCTGTGCTGTGATGAAAGGGTGCACTTCATCGGCTTATCAAACAACCAAGAGAGGCGGCACGCATTTTGAGGTTGTGGCAGTTGACTATTAGGGCATGCTTTGGTTGTTTGATAAATTGTTAAAGTGTACTAAACCACATTGGGAACTGATTAAACTCTGTGTGTCCAAGAACCCTTAAAGGTAAAACTATTTGCCCCATCACCCTTCATCTTTATTGAATAAACGACACACACATTTGTTTTGGTCTTAGATGTTGGTGCTATAGTGTGACATCTAGTGGCTGAATGTTGTGTACTGCAACTTTAAATTGGATTAAATGATGTAATATTAGACAAGCTTTTCTTGCAGATAAGTAATGGAAAATGACTACTTTTACTACTACAACTACAACTATTCCTTTCGTATCAAGCATGGCGGTAGCATGACATGTTTGACTTACTGTACATTGCGCATCCCCTAATATAACTATTACACATGCACACATTGTGTTGTTGATGCTGAAACACTATACCGTGCATCCCTATTTTAAAGTGTTTTTTCTTAATATCACATAGCACATATGGTGTTTATCCAACATGGCATATGTCCCATTTCATCACACAGTCAATCAGTAATAGCTCATTTTGTGATTCAGCAAAACACTTGAGGCATTATTTCTCACATGTCAAGTTGAGTGAAACGTGTGAACAGCAGCAACATTTACACATTTAAGACCAAGGTTGTAAATCCCCTAATTGTGTGAGCACTCCAATTACTATGATTGAGTAGCTTTTCAAAGCACTTGTACTGTTCTGAGCCAATATTCTACTTCTACATATGCATGTTTATTGAAGGAGTCTACTGAGTCTATTGATTGACTATGCTATGATATTGTGTAAAAAATTCCAAAGTAGGCTTTAGTTAAGAGGTTATGGCCCAATCATGAGGCTATTCTATAAACATTTCATTTGAAACTCAATCCCATTGGGGAATCTTTGAGAAAGCCCTCCAAGATGGTCGCTACATTCATGATTGAATTAGCTCATTGATTGATAGATTTGTTGTCTGTCATTATCACTGTTTTTGTAAGTGATAATAAAATACACTTCTACTTAAGATTCAACATAACCAATTTAATGTCTATATAAGCAACATGTACTATAAGTAGGGCTGGGCAATATATCGATATATCGATATCGTGATAGGAGAATTGATATCGTCTGATATTTTTAAATATCGTAATATTGATAATGGTGATTTTCCTTTTTTCAAAGGCTGAATTACAGGAAAGTTATGTTATTTTTCTGAACCAGCTGTTCAACTATTTGTCTATACCTATTTATTCATTATATCCACATTACTGATTATTATTTATCAAAAAATCTAATTATGTAAAATGTTTTGTGAAAGCATTAATAGCCATCCCTACAATATCCTCACACTACCATTACAGACAGATAGATATTTGGTCAAAAATATGATTTTGTCCACACCCTTCAAGTGGCTGTAGTCATTCTCTTTCCAACCTATTCAAGTCTGAACAAAAGACAGATAACGTGTTATTGTAACATCCTGTGAAACCTGATTTATTTTTCACAAATTCAATTCACTGTGTTAGTCTAATAACCAAGTGCTCGGTTTTCATTTGCACTGGGAATTAATAGAACACAGGGTAGTTTTCAAAGCACTACTACTCCTATATTCACTCCTTTGATATGTGAAGCCTTGAGGACTAAATAAGCAAACAGAAGAGAATATATTGTTTGTTAATGCAATGGAACATGAGGGTGTACAATTATGGATGCTCTGAGACATCTTCCATTGAAACCAGTGGTTAAAAACAAATATCTAATTTTTAAAAAAGGCTGATTCCACATGAAACTTGCACGTGTTACTGTTTGTGAGTAAATGTCTCCTGCAGGCCTTTTGGCTTTAGCATTTATCAATACTGATCGATCATGGACATAATCCATGTGCGCTTCTATATTTGTCTGTGTGTGGTCATCTGCAACAGCGTGGTGTTTTTAATATATGCATGAATGTATCTATACGTGGGTGGGTGTTCATGTGTGTGTCCACGTTAGTGAGAAACAGCATCAATGTCGCTGTAATGTCACAGGCCAGCAGGGGAGGGTCACTGCCTCATCTGATTAATGACACACCCCCTCTAATGACAGCACCCACAGGCCAACAAAAGCCCAGAGACATTACCATTATCATCACCATCCATATATCCACCCGTGCATCCATCCATCCATCCATTCATTTGAACTCTCTTACACTGAGACATCTGAGGACGACTCTTTATCTGAACTGTCTGGTTTGTGTGGAAAATTCACCATATCTTAGTGTCAGGCTGCACGCTGCAAAGGCTCATTTCTCTTGTTGTCAAGATAGCGCTGCATCCTCTTTGAATGAAGGTGAGAGTGTGTGTGTGTGTGTGTGTGTGTGTGTGTATGCAAGGAGATAAATCAGCTTGTTTTTTTGTTTGCAATCAAGGTCACGGGAGATGGGCACATCAGTGTTTAAAGGAGGGAAGGGGGTTATTTTTTATTTCCTCATTAGGTAACGGAGGCTGTGCTTCCCTTTGCACTGATAAAATACAGGTGGACACAATTCATTGTTGCCTCCTGAAGCACTGTGTTACTGTCTGTATTATCTGTAGCTCTTAGAGGGATGGAATTACTTAGCCTCAGAGCATTTGGGGCACTCCAAATCCCATTGGTCCTCCGATCCTGGAATGATATGCCAAACCGCACCCCTGGCCCTATCTGTACCTGCTGCATACATTTTCCCAATCACTATTCACACAGCAATTTTTTTTAAACGTGACTAAATTGTTCAGGAACCTGTCCCATCACGCCAAAATGAGGAGGGAGATAGGATGGTTCGCTGCACCCCAGCTCTGAATTATCATGCCACAGGGTTAAAGGACCGTTGCAATGACCTGTCACACACCATTCTGAGATCACGGCTCCAGGGGCCCCTGATCTTTCCAATTCTGCCCCGCACTCTCCCCGGATCTGAGCAAAAAGAGGGTCTCTAGAAGTTTATTAGGCACTGGCAATTACCCATGAGGCCCTTGGGGGTCCATATTAAGTGGATGCACTTTGACCCTTTCCTTAAACCCCTTCAACAAAGCCGGAGTAATCCCCACCACTGGGGCTGAACAGTGCGCTTTAATCAGAGCACATACACACACAGTAACACACACACAGGGAGAGAGATAAGAACTACAAGTGCATATTTGAAATGTAGATGTCCGTTTGGAAACTGGAGTAATATCCACACTTCACACACTCTGAAACATACAACTAGAGACGGACCATGTGACGATATATATGATGATACAATACAGATTTATCTACCAGTAGAGTCACTGCTGCTGAGGAATGGGCATCTTTAATATTTCTTCTTATCACACGGCAGTGCTGTGAGGGAGCAGGGCTGATGTATGACAAAATGGGATTTACTTGTTCATTGTTTGATGGAGTGCTTTCATTTTAAAGCTATACCACTTATTTCATGAATTAATTAGTCTACTGAAAGTGAAAATTAAAAAATGAATCACCTACTTTTAATAATCCATACATTATTTCTTCTCAAGTTGTCAAGATTTGCTGCTTTTTTTGTCATATGTGATATATTTGGGTTTTGGACTGTTTTTTTAAATCACCTTTTTGACAATTTATACACATTAATCTAGAAGAAACACCTGCAGATTAACTGATCATCATACACTTGTTTTGTCCAATATTTGAATTAAACTCTTTTGACATTTTCTGTATAAACTGTGTCCAAACTCACTTTCTGCAATACTGACATCATATCTATATCACAATATACATACACATATATCATGAGAGAAGATTTCATTATCTACCTCTGCAGTAACACACAAGCACATCTGAGTCTCAACAATAATCAAAATCAAATCACAGAGGCCTTTAGCTTGGCTGTCGGCCTGTGTCTGTTCACAATGACAAACACATTAGTCACACAAAAACAAACGACACCCATCTGCATGGAGGATTTATCAGCCAGAGATGTACATTGATGGATGTGCTAATTGCATATTACACTGAATCATTACCAAAATTAAAAACCACCGGAGAAGCTCATCTATTCTACGCCAAACAAAGTGTGTTATTATATGGAAGCATTGTTTACTTGTGGCTGCTTGACTTGTGTGATTTACCTTGGTGTGTGCACAGTATCAGGACCCCGGCTGTATATCAGGGCATCATTTTAGCATTTAATTGGACGTAAAAAACACCTTTGGGGGCAAGCTCTGGCTCACTTTTAATTAAATGGCTTTATCGCTGTCGTTAATGTTCCAAGGACTGTGTGTGCGTGTGTGTGTGTATGTGACAGTACCCCCACACAGAATAAATATTCAGATGGCAGAGGGAGAATGACTGATAGTCTCTTGGCTAGCAGAGCAGTGATGGAGGGAGGGGATTCAAGAAAAGGATCCTCGGGTTCAAGCTCTTTTGTATGTGTCTGTGTGTGTCTGTGTGTGTGTGGGGGGGGGGGGGGGGGGGGGGGGGGTTGAGCTGGTCATCTGTCAATCCGTCAGCTCCTGCTAACCCTTGTCCTGACATGAAGCAATCTGCTTTGGTGTGAACAAACACACACACACACACACACACACACACACATACACACACACACACACACACACACACACACACACACACACACACACACACACACACACACACACACACACACACACACACACACACACACACACACACACACACACATACACACACACACAAAGAAACACACAGATTTTTTGCTCTTTCGCCCCAAAATACATACATCCCCTCCTCTCCTATCGCTTTATCAAACCTGCTTGGACACACACATACACCTCTTCTCTTTTCTCTTATAGGTGTAGCACGCTCCTCAAAGGCAATATCAGTCCAACACTATTGGGCCCAACAGGGGCCCCCCATCAGAAGCCACCTTCCATCAGCAACTCTCATTATCCAGATTGGACCCCCCTCCGATCCCTATCAACCATTACACCATGATGAAACGGCCCGCACAGGATATTGGTGTGTGTGTGTGTGTGTACGGGTCTGGAGAGGATGGACGGGAGGTGGTGGGGTGTTTTTTTTTTTTTGGGGGGGGGGGGTGTCTCACAGTTGGAGACAGATGTCCGTGCTGCCTCTAAGCACCCACGGCCTCCCCTGCCCCACCCAAATACAAACACAGACACCCGTGCGGATATGGTGCGCAGCAGCTGTGGCAGCAAATACACCAAAACACAGTCTGCATCCAATATGACTGACTCAGTCCAATATATAGCCTGGCTGGAGAGTGTAAGCCCCTCCAGCACACACACACACACACACACACACACAACACACACAGTGTCAAGAAGCCCTTTTTATTTCTTTATCAACATTTTTATGACAGCTCACCTCAAATGCCCCCTCTTCAAAAAAAAAAAAAAAGAGAGGAAAAAAACTACTCGACTCAAAGTGTAATTCCATTTTTTTTCATGGCGCTGTCGTTTGGCTCTTTGGCCTGAGAGTATTTTATGGCCTTGAGTAAATGACATAACATGGTTTAGCTCTCTGGAAATGCTCATATGGCCAACAGCGAAATTGAGCCAAGCTCTAAAGTTAAATGAATGGGAGTCACAGCGGCAGGGCATTTCAATTACTCCTTCTACGAGTCCAGAAGGGTCACCTTCTCCAGCCCCGAGCCCGCCTCATACAACCACACACACACACACACACACACACACACACACACATAACCTGTTCATCAATGTCCGCTGCATTTCTCCCCCCTCTCACTCACGTTTACTCCCTCCATTTTCTTTTGTCCCTCATTTAGGCCACCGTCGACGCTGCTTAGTCCTGTCAGCTGAGTCCATTTAGCAGCCGCAACAGCTGCCCCCGACCCCACCCACCCACCTACCCACCACCACCCTCAACCTCAACCTCAACCAGACACCCTCTCTCATACACGGCTCCACTAAAAACCTGAACCGATGGTTGAAAAGCAGCTTATCCCAGCAGTCGCGTTGACAAGCTCATGAAAAATGATTTCTGTGCGTATAGCTTGCAAAACAAATGAGACCCTACAGGTTGAGGTGAAAGGTTCACAGCACCCAAGTGTTCATTTTTCCTCACTTATCAACAGTGAAATCTCCAGACATGAAAATGTAAACAATATTCATATAATCAGTTTGATAGAGCGTTGGAGTGCTTTGCCATATTGATCCTGGCTAGAAGTTGACAGAAAATCTCTGTAATACAAATGAACACTACAGCCGAGCATCTCTCACGGCAAAAACCTCAGGAAAAAACCCAATTATTAGAGAGTGTGTGCTGGTGAGAGAGAGGACTGGAATGAAATCCACAAGTCACAGTGATGCATTACAGATTATAAGCCTGTTATTAGCATAGATAAACCTCTCCTTACAACATAATCGCCATGCAGGCAAACATTCAATTTAATATTCATGTCATGCTTTGATACTGTTTACGGTGCCTTAAAATGCGTTATCTCCATCTCTACATGTAAAATACGGCAGGGAATTGAATTAAGTGATAAAATATGAGAAACTGCTATCATCCACCATCCAGTCCTGCTGTAAAATTAAAAAAAAAAAAAAAAGTAGATGAGGTTATCTGTCAAGGTGCAGCATTTCACGGCTTCTTAAGCACTCATAAATGCCAGGGCCAGGCCCCTCCACAGTGTCTTGTCACACCCAGACGTGATGGAAAGGGGAGGGGGTAAAGGGTAGATGAGAGGGGGGGGGGGGGGGGTAGGTGGGTAACACTTGGCAGCGGTGCAGCCTGTAGTCAATATGACCGTGGGCCCCACATGCAGCAGTGGGACAGCACAGGAGGCCCTCATTATCAGACACCAGAGGGAAACTGGGTTCACATGGGAAGAGGGGGTTGTTCTGTGTGTGTGTGTGTGTTATAATCAAGCACATGGCTTATAGATACACTAAACACAGTCGCCTGAGGATGGTCAGGCAAACTCTCAGGGCACCGTGTTAGCACCGGCGCCGCAATCATGTGACAACAAGATTATGTTTTTAAGCTGCTTCACGCTTTGCATGGAAACACAGGACATGTGGTCAAAATTATGTAAGTCCTCCAAAAATGACTGGAAACTATAGTCAGTCTCACGAGGCTGTGCACTTAGTGTTTATGACACAAACCCGGGCAACCTCTGTGCTGCCACCAATGAGGACAGCTGAACCTTTCTAACACTAACACTGATGTTTGGGTTACCATGCATGTATACATGATGCAGCCACATGTATTGTCAAGGTTGAAATTCATGCGCTTCTAGGTATGCAAATGTTTAATTTACCTTTACATAACAATGAGCAGTACAATCAGTAGTTGAATTGCAGAACTCTGTTACAGTCTACAGTATGTCCCACCAGAGCCACCATACTGCAGGACAGAGATACCATGTAGAGAGTTCAGGAACTATGATTGGTCAGCTTAGGTTGCTCATGTGTTCTCCAACAACTTTCTGATGCCAGTAGATTGTTGAGAGAATACAACAAAAAAGCAGGTTGAAAAAAATGACCCAGTTTGTGTTATTTTAGGTAACACACATCTAAATAGTAAATGGACTGTCCTCATACAGCACTTTTCTAGTCTTTTTGACCACTCAAAGTGCTTTTACACTGTATGTCATATTCACCCATTCACACACACATGCATACACCGTTTGCACAGCCACTTGGAGCAATTTGGGGTAAAGCGCTTGACCGAGTACACATCGACATGTGGACTGGAGGAGCCGGGAATTGAACAACCGATTTTCTGATTAGTGGATGACCTGCTCTACCTCCTGAGCCACAGCCACCCCTCGCTAAGACATCTCCACTGCAAACCCTCTGCTCCCTCTGCTCACTGTCACAGTAGATGAAACTCCATTAATACAGAGGAATAGTCCCACATTCACTAATGAAACAAGGCGGATCTTCCCACTGTCATTCCCCCACTGGGGAATATAATTGAAACCACGAGACACATGGATACATCATGTACAATTCCTCTGTCTAACGTAGCTGTGATATCGACAGGTAAGATCCGATCATTAATCAAAACCCGCCCCTGTCTGGATCTCTGGTGGGACTCCTGTTAACTCCTCGCCTCAAGCGTAAATCCAAGCTTTACTTTTAGCATCGCCAATCTATGGGCACATTACATCTTGAAGTGGCATCGAATGTCACACAGTGCCCTGGAGAATGGTCTGATAAGGTCTTGATTCCAGGGGATACTGAGCTGCACCCAAGATTTTTCTCAGGATGGAAGTATTTTATTACTCTGGCTTTAAAAAGAAAAAGGGCTTAATCCAGGTAGTTCTGTCAAGATGACCATGAAGTAAGAGATAGTTAAAGATTAAATATCAGTGGTACTTTTGAAATGATTAATGATCAGCAGGTGTCTATTACTGAACTCGGTGCATATATATGTGTCTAGAGAGCAATTACAGGCCTTGGCTAACCTTCCATCCCTCCTGCTGGACATTTGGCCCCCTCCTCCTTCCCCTCCTTCCCCCCCTCAAACAGAGCAGAACAAGCTAGAGGCATACCAGACCCATTCGACTGAAATAGCCATATTTCAAGTCAAAACGTATTAAATAGTACTATTACAATACTACTTGGCAGGGGAAAATTGCTTCACATGGAAGACTGCATCACGACCCAAGCCCCCCAAACTCTCCTGAGTACCTGGTACCACAGAATTCTCTCCAAGTTTGTGCGCAGACACAAATAAATCCAGTCTACTTTAACCACAAACAACTGCGTACACACACACACACACACACACAAAAACAAACTTCTCCTCATTGGAGTGCAAATCCCTCCAATCTCCTGGCTTGTGGAGTGTTCACCTATGTGTGTCTTGGCAGCAGGTTCCCATCCCAAGTCTGAACTGGTGCTGCTGCTCCGGCTGTGCTCACCCACCCAGCAACCTTGAGGTTAATCCACCGCAAACCTCCCCTGGCATGCCATGTTGTCCCTGTGTATGTGTGTGTGTGTCCATGTGTTTTTCTGCCAATTTTTGATCTGTGCTTCATCTCTGCAATTCCTGATGGGATACACACATGAGTCCCACTCCCCCCCAAACCCTTTACAACTTTCAGCAGAAAGTCAGCAGAGTATGGATTCTCTGTAATTCTCCTGGAATTAAAGTTACATTGCGGCTCTCGGCTTTTGGATTTTTCTTCCAGCAGAGTGAACTATCCTTCAAAAGAACCAAGTTATGGCCACAAGCATTCACCCCACTGTAGTGTCCTTGGGCAAACCCATGATTTGTTCCTTACTCCAGGCTGCTGTCATACAGCTGACCCTGACTTCTGACCTCGAGCAGTCAGGAGTAAGAAAAAACAATTTACTCGCGTGGATCAATAATATCACATTATTAAAAAGCGGTACTTAAGATTTATGTCTCGCTCTCTTTAGTCTCTTAATGGGAACTGATGATAAACACTGAAGGCTCATGACTTCTGTGGAAGAAAAATGTCTTTAATGGAGTACAGTCAAGGTGAATGGTTGTTCTGGGCTCAATCTATGTCGAATCTATCAAGTTAATGAAGCTGAGTATTTACTGGGTTATTTGTCTGTACACAGTGGGGGTTTAGTCTGGAAAAGGACTTAAGATCCTTTTGAATTGAAATCATACATTTCATGATGCAGAGGCTATGAGGTTTCCCTGCGTGACGTTTCTCTTTAATTGAAGCTGGCATATATCTTCCAGAGGGCATGCAGAGATGCATCTCCAAGCCCTGCAACTCTTTGTTCCAAAAGCAAATGTATGTCTCTCTCGTAGACACTGTGATGTAAATGACAGAGATAGAGACATGCCACATCTCTTCAAATTACCACAGCAACTCATGAAATATTCACACTGTTTGACAATATTTAATTCAGCTTGAGTGGCTCCCCACTTCTCCTAAAGCTGAATAAATTATCAGGTGAAGCCGTCCACGCCCGGATTGACAGGCTTACAGCTTACTACCCTTTTTCTGACAAAGAAGCATAAAAAAACTAAATAACACACAGACATTTTGTGGAGTGGATTTTAAAGGGATTTTTTTTTTTTGCTTTAGTGGGAAATGGGCCATGCCTTTAAAAAATGAGGAAAAGAGGAGATGAAAACAGCAGTTCGATGGGAGTTGTTTGGCAAAAACAAGCTGGTGAGAGAGATTCAGAGAAAAAATCTGGACTGCATGCTATGAAGAGAGGAGGAGGGGGGATTTGCAAACATGAACATCCATACGCCCACTTAATCTGATTGTAATTCAAGCAATATGCACACCGATATGTGATCTGGAATATGAGGTGTGGAGGTAGATGTATGTGCATACTGAAGTGTATATTACCACATAAAATGAAAGACCCCCGTCCTCTTCAAACACATGGAGACTAATATGACTGCTGTGACAAGTTAAACAAGGAGAGGTGCTACAAAAGTAATGTATGCATGGCATTGCTAAGGAGAGCCGAAACAACGAAAGACAAGCCTCCACCCCCTCCTCTGCCCACCCTCAACACCACCCTTGGACCCTGAGGGCCCCCAACAACAATACCATTACAGAGGTGGTCGAAGCTCCTGTGTGTGGTCAGCTAATAAAGCAATTGTCTGGCCCTGAAAAGAGGATTACTTTAATCTAGTAATGGCCGATGTCGTGCAGCCCATAGCGGTGGGGTAAGAGGGTCACTGAGAATTGCTGAGAAGCCTATTGTAAGGCAACCCTGTCACCCACGCCCCCTCCCCTTGTCTGCCTGCCCCGCGTTGCCCTCAGCTGACCAGCCAGCCCAATCAAGGCTACTGTAGTTCACCCATCTGGAAAACCAGAAACACTATTTAACCCGACCTCAAGGGGAACTGGGCAGACAGAGGATGCTTTAGACAATGGGCACCTTCCCACCCACCCTACACATACACAGTGACACCATTAATTATCGGCCACTGTGGTGGGATGGTGGCAATGAGCACCTTCAAGAATTCCGCTCCAACAATGAGGCAATACAAGTGTTCAGACCAACAATAGGACTGCGTTGTTCTTTCAGTTCAATGACACCACCGCACCGACCCAACAATCAATGGGTGTCAAAACTGTTGGGGTCTGGTTAAACTTTAGCCACAACACAATGCAAAGTCAAGTATTTACAAGTACACATTCCTGGTAGAACACTTTGTGATGTGGGTGTCATGATTCTAGAAAATGATTGATACTTTTGTAAAGTCCTGTCACATAGTATCATAAATCACATTAGAGTGCTTCGGCACCTGTTGAGCCTTGAAATTCACGGATGAATCCTTCACATCGGACTTCCTGGATCATACTTTATTGTCCTCATTCCCCGTTGTTTTTCAACACTGTTTTAAAAATGCAAGGTGTTATTTTATGATATAAGGCTCATAAATTCTTGTTCTAGTATTTGTGAGGAAGCACCCAGACATCTTTGTTGGGAGATGGATGGATGGCTTAAAAGCACAACAATAGTGCAGGCGAATCCTGACAGTTGCTTCGAAGTGTGTAAGCAGTTTTCTACACTGTCTCACCTGTCAGTTGTCTATCCTGTCAGTTGCACACACACTTATACACACACACACAGTCCTGTCATTATCCGACATATGTGTGGTTTCCGTGTGAGATCACTGACTGTCCACTTTCCCTTGTCTCGCTACGAGACACGAGACAAGGGAGAGGTGAGGCAGGTGAATCGTCTCTGTGACATCAGCGTCTTTCTGTTGGGAGACGAGCCAGACCGCCCGTGTCAGATGACCCTTCCCCCTTCCCCCCTCCCCCTCCCTATCAGATGTCGCCATCCGCTAACTCAAGTCATGGCTGAGGTCCAAAAGGATGCGGCAGTCCTCCTTGTCAAACGTACGCGAATATGTTCACGTAGCTGGTAGCAGATGGTCAGGCCTTGTATCCTGCCTCGTGCCCAGCACACTTTTTACCCTGTGGGTGTGCCGTGCCTGTTCATACCCCTGCATTGAAAGGGGAGGAGGTGGCGGAGGTGGCGGTGGCGGTGGCGGTGGTGTGACTGGGGGGGGGAGGGAAAAGCAACAGTTCCAATTTTCCACCCTGTCAACAAACTCCAAAAACAGATGGATCTTGCAGCAGAAATCCATTTAGCTCCACTTGAATGACTTAAGCCCCTGTTCGCTGACCTTTTTTAACTCCGAGGTGGGAGCACGTCTTAAGGAGAAATGAATCTTGTACAAATACACACAAGTAGAAATCAATAAGCATTTTCCACTGCTGTTCACCCATGTATTTACCATTTGCAGCAGGTCAAATATGGCTAAACACCCCTGAAAAACCATTTTTACCACAAAGAGCTGGCGGCTGATATTACTACGCCCATACTCAAAGGTGAACGACTCTGTCGATAAATAGTTCCAAAGGTTAATTTTAATTGAGATGCTGCCTTTTTAATGAGTTCCTCTGCTTTTATGAGACAGGCCATTAGCAAGGTAAGACAAGAAAAAGTAAACAGAGATGAACATCTTAAAAGCACATCAAGAAATCTCTACTGTTTAACATGCACTCACTGCTTGAGAAGATGCTCTTGATATGACAGAAGCAAACAGCTACAGCAAACATACAAAGAAAGAACATAAGCCCCTTATTTATATGCAGAGAGGCAACCGCATCAATAATGCTAATTTAACATTTAGGACCAGGGACTTCAAGTATTTTCTGTCACTCAAATATTCATTTTCGAATCAAGTGCTGCATCAAAGCTGAAAATATCAATGACTATATGCCATATCCATAGTCTAGATTAAACTATAGCCCTATCTTTGGCTTGAGGGCTGACATGTATCACGGTGGCACCAATGAGAAGATGTCCAATAACGGGATTGAGCTGTCGAGTTCCTGAAATCAGCTGTCTTGCGTTGGGGATGAATAGGCAAATAACTCTAATGAATTCCCAACTACGAATGACTCATCCAATAATTTGAATAAATTGTCCTATAATTGAAATGAGCTGGCAAAATCTGGAAAGACATATACATCAATAAGTATTTGTTGTCTAATGACTTTATTATGTTTCAATTACTAAAATTAGTTGGGACATAACAATGATGGAAGATCGTCCAGCTGATGAGAATGAAACATCCACTGACTACAGTCTCAGTCTAAGGCTCTGCTGGTAAACTGAGTTGTCCTTTGAACAGAATGAGCTCATATAAAAACACAATTCACCGTTCAATACACAGAATGATTTTTCCGATAACTCCACAGATTGGTTCAATAATTACAATGTGATGCTGTCCAAAGAGCACATTTGGTGGTAAACGTTCACGTGTCCATGCACAGTTATTTTCACAGCAACAACACAGTTGCTTTAATGTCTTCCCTTTTTATCCTCTTGGTAATGAAGCTCTGATTGCGTTGGATTGATTTGTTTGAACTGTGTATTGACTGTGTTGACCTCTCGTGCTTACTGTCTGTTGTGAATGATGCCTCAAACTGCCTGAATGCATCCTTCCTCTTCTATCATTTGTGATGATTTGTTCTGAGCTGTCCCTTCTATGTGTTTGTGTTGCTCCTGGCTAACACGTTGCCATCACTGTTATTTGTGTTTGTTCAGTCTATTTCCTGTCACATCTCATTTTAATTCTCTTTCGTTCTTCTGTTCAACTTCCTGTACATAAGAACTCACATTTTATCACATTGCCTCCCCATAGGGTTGCCACATGTATTGTAAAATATGGAATCATCAAGTCTATGGGAGATAAATATTCCAGGTTAGACTATTAATACAGGGCAATGTGTATGAAATAGAAGAAACCTCCCTTGCTCTGTTATCCCTCAGCTGATCTGTCGGGTTATGTTCCACTACCCAAGCAGAGAATAGGCTTCTCATTGGTCATAAGCCAGTTGGTGCTGTTTGCATCAATCCAATATGGCATCCCCTTTCCATTTTGATGGCTAGCACATAGTGAAAACATCACGCACTCAGAGAACTGCTCTGCAAACATGATTATGTTATGGTAAACTTCAAATCTAAACATCCATAAACCAACAAGCTAATGGAAATGACATTAAAGCAGCTACCATTAGAGTGGCACTTCAATTGGAGAGTAACCAGTTGAAGGCTTATTGCTGGAACATGAGGATATGACCATTGTTTGGACTATTTTAGGAAATTAGACAAGGTAAGCATGTAGTTTAGTTTGTAAAAGTGTGTCAGAATATTCTGTAATTCTATTGCTATTCTCTGCTGGGACAAGAAGATCTGAATAAATATTTGCAAAGATGATTGCAAAACAGATTATTTGGAGTAATGACCTATGAACGGCACAGTTTAATATGTGGAGAATTACTCATGTTGGGTAAAGTATCTAAAAATAATTAGACATGCAGGCCTGTAAACCTCACAGCTATGAAGGTAATTCAAGCTGAGTTTACACATTTCAGTCAGAATCTAGCTACATGGCTTGGACAAGTTATTGATGTCATTTCATTTGCTTATTATTTGTTGACGTGACTACCGGTCTGGTAAATGGTTGAAACCATTTCAGTTTCCTTGATGTGATTATGTATGGTAAGGATAGGACTTCTCACAACCAAGTATGTGGTCAACTTTATGTTCTATCTTTAGATGAGTCTACTACTGAAGGGTGATGGTGGTGTTAGACCTTTTGGACAAGAAGAACCTCCACGTCTGACATTTAGATACAGGTAGAATTTAGATATTTTATTGTATGCTTGACAAACACTGTGACATATGAACAAATATCACTGTTTCTGCTGTGATGTCTTCTCATTTGTTGTACATTCCTGCCTCAAAGGAGTGTAAACTGCAGTTCAGTATCTTTGTGTGTGATAAGACTTCTAACTGGATGTCCTGGTTCATATTTCCTTTTCTTAATCTGTGCCCTGCAGCAACACACTCACATCACAAAGCTCTTTGTGTTGTTTAGCCACAGGGCTACTGGCCTCAATGGAGGTCATTTGCATCCTATAAGACGAAGACTAATGACTCTTAATGAATTAATCAACACACTTCAGCAGTGTGAATAAAAAACATCCACTATGGTTCAAGATTTTTAAGTTTTATTGTGCTTGAACAAAAGGCTAAATCAGACTTGTTAATTTTCAAAGCAACTGTACTCCATGTAATTGTCAGGTAAAACAATGAAAAGTCAGAAAGAAGGACAACGAAGAAGAAGAAGGTCTGTCTTTGTGCTCAGCCGTGTAATTTAATAAAAAGGAGATTTGCTGAGTCCTCTTTTTTGACTTTTAAATCAGACTTCTTTTCCATCCCATTTGAAAAAAAAGTCAAATCAGCAAATTCTGAATATACTTAATTGCAACAATGTTAAATATTGAAGTACTGCAAATGGTGTAATTGAATGTAGGCTTTTAAAATTCATGGTACATCCATATGTATTTGGTCCACCCATTCACTTTACATTTATATTCAGGGGCAGCACCTGAAATGAGTATAATCCAATATAACACCAGACACTCTGACACTGTCTCAGTTCAAATTCAACTTCCTTTTATTTCACTACTTTTAATTGATTGTAGAGATGCTTTTCTATGTGTTGGCCCTGTATGTGCATATATGAATGAAACATATATTTGCATATACAATAGATAGGGAGAAACCTTGGAAACGACCAACTAGGACAGTTATTGAGCACAGAGGGGTTGGTGTGTCAGTGTGGCTGCTCAGAGAGATAATGGGGTGTGATTGGACATAACGGTTGGAGCAAGGGGTTGTCATTGTTCTCTGAGGCCCCCGTGGCCCTTGTGCTACACTGTCGTTAAAGGGGGGGTGGGGAGGGGTAGGGGGTTAAAGCTCTTCCTCACACCACCTGTTGTCAACGCCCCCTCCCCAGTTCACCCCCAACCTCAACCCCAACCCCTCATCCTTCTGCTTTTGTCTCACTGACCCTTTATGACAAACAGCAACACACACACACACACACACACACACACACACACACACACACACACACACACACACCCACACACACATGCTGGTCACTGGTCACACTTGCCTTTAGTGTGGTCTAATTAATTCATGGTTATCCTCTGGAGGAGGGTTTGGCTGGTGGGTCTGGCTCAATGACCGGCAGACGGTCAGATCATACAGAGGGGGTTAAGCCCGTGGCCCGTGGCCTCACTCCGGCCATCTGATCCCCTTCTTTTAAAACCAGAATGGCCACCGGCTCTGTCCTTCACAAGGCTGCACGGACCTGCAATCCCATTAGTGAAGCATGAACACACCTCAGAGCTCACACACATACACACACACACACACACACACACACAGAGAGTAGAGAGGAGAGCTTGTTATCATCAAGCGAGTGAGAATGTCACTGCTGTGAGTGTTCAGTATGAGTGGTTGTGATGGTGATACTGTATCACTCCGTCTTGGCTTTATGTGCTGAATAGAAACACACAAACGCACACAGTCTGATTCATGGGAAGTATGAGAGGTTGAGTACGCATCCCGATGTCCACATGATATCTCAACTGGTAAAAAGTCAATCTGTATAGAGCTGAGGGAGAGGATAATTGGGAAATAAGACTTGACAGTTAGCTGTCCTGACAAATAGATTTGAATGGGCAAAGTACTTCAGACAGCTGGTGGAAAACATTGTCATGCTCCAGTGGAGGCGCAGGAAGATGCAGGGTGGGCTCAACGTGAAACTCATACCGGTGGGATGTGCACTCATGCTCCACTCGCAGATTCCCATCTAAAAATATTCAGGTTTTCTTTTCTTTTTTTTCTTCTTCTAAACCGTCCAACAATGTATAAACAGGAGAAGCAATGCATTTGTTCTCATTGGGGCACCTACTGTATATCTTTGCATTAATATGAGCACTTCACATGCTTCTACTGTACTAATCAAATATGAATATTAACACTAACATGAGGACTATCCCTTAACGCCATGTAGAATGAACTGATTATAAAACAATTACATTAAAAAGATGCTTAAGTGAATGACAAGACTAACTACAGAAGAGGCCAACAACCTGTCTTTCACCGGTTGATTGACAGACTTGAAATCAGCTCATCTTATAGGTTAGAAGACGAACAGATAAAATCAGCTGTCTCATAATAGCTTCATAGATAATATCAGCTCTTTCAAAGCGGGTTAACAGGTAAGAAAACAGAGCTCATTCAGAACAGGTTAACAGACACAACTGCTGCTAAAACAGGTTTAGGATACAAACAGTTATTCAGGCTGTTTATGTTGACAGTGCAGAGAGACATCTACCTACACATACTGTAAAGGTTTCTAATGCTAACAGGTGTAAGCAGAGACTGATATAAGGTCAGTGTTCACTTAGCTGTTCCCAGCAGGTACTAGTGCTAGGCTGCATAGATGTAAAGATCAGTGGGACTGCTCCACACTCTGCTGTTTATGACAGCATGTGGCGCAAAGCTCCAATCACAACCCATATGGCTCCAGACCACCAGGGTTAATAACAGGGACAGAGGGCAGCTCCAGGAGAGCAGGGGGGAGGGGGGCAGAGAAGGGGTGGGGGTTCTTCATCTCTCTTTTTATCAGAATCACCCAACCTACACTTCTCTTCTCCCTCCTCGCGCCAAATCCTTTCCCTACCCGTTCCCAAAATCCGTAAACCCTGAAATCCATTTTTCTGCACGCGGGTCACAGCGATTGAAAACAGTACGACAGGTGTGAGTATATTAGCGCGTGTATGTGTGTGTGTGTGTGTGAGAGAGAAAGAGAGAGAAAACAGGGAAAGGAGGATCCAACTGGTGATAGCGCTTTTCAGCTGTTTCTCCCTCACACTGGTGTTTGGAATTTCTACGGGTGAGAAAGTTAGCCCAGACTACCGTTATAAAGGCTTACACACACACAAGCACACACAAAGACACACACACACACACACTCACAAAGACAGAGGAAGAGTTTCATCACATCTTCACCTGTTCACTCCCCCAAATTCCACACGGCAGCTGCCATCTCGAACCTTGAAGGCTTGACCGCTAAACAACCTTAAAAAAAGGGGGGGGGGGGCGGGTGGATGGGGGTGGATTGGTTTTGAGGGCATAAAAACCCTCAGTCAGTTGTATTTTAAATGCATGTAACTCCACGCCCCCCCCCCCCCCCCCCCCCAACCACCACCTTTGGAAATAAAACCCCACCTCCTCCCCTGTTGCTCTGAATATTCATGAGCCATAAAGCCAGGCAGTAGAGACGTAGCCAGGCATAATAAAAACGTCAGAGGTATAAAACACTCAAAGAAAAAAGCCGCCAGGAGCTCGGGCAAGTCCCTCTGAATGTCAAATCCCCACCCAGGGGTGTCTGGCCTGTTAGGTCTATTGTGCTTGACTGACTTTTATACATCTGACATGAATCGGCCTCTCGCTCCCGGCTTGTTACTTCGCCGGGCCGCATTTTCAGGATCAAAGGATCTGGTTTAATGCGTGAAATCGGATAGGATTGGGGCTAAAAAACATAACTTTTGGAAGGGAATATTTGGTAAGGTGGTGTGAGATTTGTTCTTAATGCAAGGTAATGGAATGGACAGGCTGGAAAAAAATAGCATAAAAGACAGGATTTTCAAATAGCTGGGTGATCGTAACACTTAGAAGAACTTTGGTACTTTTGGGGATATATAAGAAAATATGTGTATATGTGTATATTCTCAGTGTTATTCCATATGTGTTGTGTTTGTTATGTACATAGGGATCTATTTGAAAGAAAAAAGAGTAGGTGTTAGAGACAAATGCTTCAGCCTACACCTTTTTGGTAAGAAACTGCTTTATTTATTTATTTAATTTCTTATTGGTTAGTCACGAGGGAGATGAAGAAAATAAGGACATATGATTATTTATTGTATTTATACATGTGTATTTGAGTTTAATAACCCAAATAAACTACACTAAACTAAACTTCCAGCACATGAATTTAAAGACGTTGTACATCCGTTAGTGTTTTTTATGAATATTCCCTATTAAATCCAACATTGATGACATACTCATATTCAACACCCACCCTTCCAAGTTAATGCAGTGTAATATCCAATCAACTACTTTGCAAAGTCATCATGTTTAAAAAAAATGCAGAAATGATATAACCTGTCCACTCCATCATATCTGAGGTTAAGCTACACCTACTGAAGCTTGAAAATACTCCCAACTCATGCATCAAGCATCCATTCATCAAAGCTGCCATTAATAATAAGTGGAGACTGTTACTGAGGTAACTAAGCAGAACCCTCCCTAATGAGGTATTGAGTACCTAATTGTCGGCGTGTGAATGCCCGCAAAGGAAAAATGGTCCACACACACTTGAGAAATAAGGAGAAGGAATTATTGCACCTATTCAGACAGAAGCCCTGCCAGTAAACACACTGACACAGGTGAGTATAAAGACATATTATTATTATAACAACTCTGATTCAATGCTTTCAGCTGTTATACTGAGCTGCTATTTTCAATGCATAACATTAATAAAGCCTTGGATTGATGTTGAACCATGTCATTATTTTCAAGGACAAATTTAAGTGGAAATAAACAACGTTTCTGCTTTAAGTAATTATAATGAAGTAAATATTGATTGCACAGTATGATGTCTATAGAATAATGATCATGTTTCTGTCTACCAGCAGGGATGATCTCTGGGGGAACTGAAGGCTCCATTTACATCACAAATGAAGTGCATCATTCATTGCTATTAGAGGCCAAATCTAATTTTAGGTGGCTAACTTCTTTCTATTGTCTTATTACTATATGATATGTGTGGAATATTGAAGATGCAGATCTGATGACAAACGCTACGTCTTAGTTGTGAGTATACGACATGAATAGTGTCAGTTACTTGTCCATATGAACATCAATGGACAGAATATATGTTATCATCATCTCTGTTGAAATGTCTTTCACTTTGTAAAAACATAAACATGTTACCAACACACACTCAAGAACTTCTATCTACTTTCTTAAGGTATCGACCAAAATAAATTGATACCAAGTAACATACATTTCTGCTCCCATCAAACGATACCTGCAATCCATCCTTTTTGCACCCAGAGCTATCAGTATGACTTTAAGGGTACTTGGATTGGTATTGGTATTGTAATTCTTTAAATGATACCCAGCCCCATTACCATGCAATAAACATCATTACAATAGCGTTTGCCTTCAATTAAATTCAATATAAAATGAATGAATTGTAATTGACCTCCTCAGTAAACACACTTCTTTCTTGTCTCTTATGTCCAAAGAGATGTTGATCATTGCTTCAAGGAAAATGGACATGGATGTGGTTGTCTTTGCAAAAGCAGCACAGATAATAATACCACTTGGAAATACAAGGGGGGGAATGTTAAAAAGTTGTCTGTTTCCACTTTAAATGTCAGTCTAACAGTATTAGTACGTGCACACATTCTTAAAGTGACACGTCCTTTAGGGAGGATAGATCACCATGACATTTAGTGTAGATACTCAGTGATGAGATGATGCTTGTCCAATAGCTCATTTCCTAACAAGATATAGAATCTGTGTTCATGTTGGATTGTCATGCTCTATAAATATAAGTGTGAGATACATTTTCTATACATTTGGGGTGAAGTGGAGCTGAGTACAGCAGATGTTCTCCGTCAGCGAGGAATGTATAAACCTCATAGCTACCTTTGAAGCCTGCGCACAATGTTTGATCATCAGATAGATTTTCGGGCTGGAGTATCACTTTAAAGCTGAAATCTACGACTTTGCACACATTCACACCACAGCTGAGATGATTGAGTGTCTAGTGTTACATTTGTTTGACCCGTGAGGTCAAAGCACTGCTCGTTTATCAGCTGCTGCTTCGATTGCCACATGAGAAAAAAAGTCTATAAGAGACATCTGTGGTAACGGCTCCACTTTAAAGAGATCTGTGCTTTTATATCTGTCCCTTTTGGTACAAGCATGAAACACATGAAGCATATACAGTTAGATCTGGAAATACTTGGACAGTGACATATTTTTCTGGACGCCTACACAATGGATGTAAAAAGAAACAGCTGAGATTCAGTTGGAGTGTAGACTTATACACAATCCCTTCAAGTCAGAGGCTCAAATGTATTTGGACAAATTAACATAATCATAAATAAAATGCTCATTTTTAATACTTTATCAAAAATCACTTGCAGGTGATGACTCAACTGTCCAATTATTTTTGGCTCCTTGAAAAGAGAAGGCTACATATTAATGATAGCATTAGAAATAGTGTTTCCTCAGTTCCTGTTTATGAGTCTTTATTTTATTTTATTTTATTTTATTCTATTGTTTGTTTTCTTATTTACTTTGTAAGGCACTTACTATTCATACATTACCATGTATGAATAGTGCTACATAAATAAAGTTTATTGATTGATTGATTGATTGATTGATTCTTATTCTCTGTTTTCAATTTGGATGTGAAGACCTTCAAATGAAAGCTTAGCATCTACACTTCCATACTTGGGTATTGGTACTTGATACTTTTAAAAGTATCGACCGAAATAAATTGACACCACATAGTATCAATTTCTGCTGCCATCAAATGATACCTGCAATCAATCCTTTTTGCACCCAGAGCTAGAAAATGTGACTTATTGTATGGACTTGCTCACAGCCAATCAATTCAAGTGTTCTTCGATTTGGTCACCTTTGAAGACTTTCAAAATGCAATTGTTTAAAAATCGAATCATTTAGATGTGGATCAGTGCTGGCTTCTATTCACATGATAAGTATTGAATGAAGTACTTTATTGGTATCAGTGTCACTTAATCACTGAACTGTAACTTGTTTTGGTCAACAGGTGAAATAATAAAGCTTGTGTCAGTGCCCAAATGAATACAGACCTAACTGTAACACTTCAAAATAAACCACCTCCACATAAACTCTCACATTCAATTTGACTTTAACTGCTACAAAATGTAACCGTTCATCCACACTGCAGCTCAGCAGCCATCGTCACCCTGCCTGCCTCTCAGCCTGCAGCAGATGGACTGCGAGGGGTTAAATCTCCCGAAACCTACCACTGTTCCCACTGTGTTGGCTCCGGCCTCGATACCAAAATATACACACACACCAATACGCAGTGCAGCTCTCGCTCTGTTTTTGCTCCCAGTGCTTCCAAGTCACAGGCTGGGGAGCAAAGTGACACCGTGCCACAAAGTGCCATCTTGCGCCTCCCTCTTGTGCCACACTGAGCCCCCCTGGCACTTCCAGGCAGGCTTATGTGCCTGTGGCCTTATCTCCGGCCCCACTGGCGCCGTGCAGAGGGAGTGGAGGGGTGTGGGGGGCAGGAGCTGGCGTTGGTTGGGCTTTGGCACTGACCATTGTTTGTTCTGTATAACCTCTCTCTCCCTCTCTCTCTATCTATCTTTCTCTTTTTCTCTCTGAAGGCAAAGCTCCAAAAGCGTGTCTGTTGGTTGGTGTGGGGGCGTGCAAACACACACACACACACACAAAAACACACACACACACTCGGAAGAAGACACACATAAAAATCACACTTGTGGTTTTTTCCAACACCGCCGCGGATTAGAGGGTCTTATCTGTGAGAGCAACTGTTGTGTGCAAAGTTGTCTCCCTGATCTTGTGTGTGTATGCTAGTGTGTGTGTGTGTGTGTGTGTGCACAGACAGCTGCAGAGAATGTCACCTCCCAAAAGACCACGACATCAGGAGAAAAAGCAACAGACATTTTAAAAAAAAAGGAGGAAAAACAGAAAGATGGCTGTGTGGCCTTGTGGACTGATATGAGAGGAGCCTTAGAATACACAGCAGGCCATGGTGAGTGCAAACATGACCCCTGCTCGGCCTCACTGAGACTTGTCTGAGATGCTGTCTGTGTTGGCCTACAAGGGACCTTGTTACTCTCACGGCGGCTGCCAGAAATATCTCAAGGGTGCTGGCGGGGGAAAAAAAGACTAATTATAGCGTCCCGGGTGTTTTAGGGCGAGAGTGATCCAAATGTCACGAATTAAGAAAAGCAAAAGACTTATCTGGAACAGTGAGAAGAAAGTGTCCAGGAAAACATTTAGGATTATTGGTGGAGGGGAAGAATGAGTGATTCACCTCCACCTCCACCTCCATCTATTCTACAAGCTTCCTCTCACAGCTTATATCACAAATCCCCCAGCAGCTCCCTGATGGTGATACCTAAACAGAGCAGAGGCAAGGTGAGAGGTAATTCTTCTTTAGGTAAGGTGCACACAGATCCCAGCTGTTTATGACGAGATAGAGAATGATTCATAGGTTCTGTTTTTTTTTTTTTTGTAGAGGCAGACGAGGGAAAATCCAGCCCGATTATTAGGTTTAGGGGCTGGAGCTTTGGCGGGAAAGTATGATGGCTGACTGGAAGGTGTTTGACAGGAGTCTGGAGTTTTGGTTTTTGAGTGGTTGGTGTTAGCGCGGGGAGAAATTCCTGAGATGGTTTCGGTTTTTAAAGGGAGGAGGAGGACGAGGAGGAGGACGAGGAGAGGCCGGAGTGAAGGGAACAGACGAAATGCTCAAATCTTCACTGGTGTTATTGTAAAATCTGTCAGGAGGGATTTTTGTCTACATTACTAGAAAGCCAGGATAACATGGGAAAGTTCATTTTGCATTCAGTGTTTTAAGCTTTGTGTGACATTGCTGCCTCTATTAATATAACATACACTTCCAATCTTTTCATCCAGAGTATAAATATTTGAACAGCACCTGATTTCTAGTCTATGTTCAACACATAAGTCACTTTATGTCCTTATAATGTGACATTAAGCAGCAACAAACTCGCCCACATCTTTACTTCTATTCATATAAGCTTCATAGATTGTTTTAATTTCCTGTTGCTGTCAAAATAAAGTCAAGCTTTATAGTAATCTTTTTTAGATTTAGATCATTTATTCTAACATGTTAAAGTAACATAATAAAATACATCGACAGCAATCAGCAACAGACATCTATCTATCTATCTATCTATCTATCTATCTATCTATCTATCTATCTATCTATCTATCTATCTATCTATCTATAACCAACTTTTCTACTCCTACCACCGCTGTTCTTCTTTTTAAACTCTAACAATCAAATTAAAGCCAGTAGTCCTCTAACACTAAAAAGTAGTGTCTGTGTCTAAGAGCATGGATTTAATTGGTGCGACCAGCACTTCATTAAAGTGTCAGCGGTCACAAGCAGCCGTGTTACGGAGCTTAAAAAAATGAAGAGGTGTCTGTTAAAAAAAGCCCATTTGACAGCAGTTTGTTGTACTTTAAGGAAACAACATCTGCTAGTTAGAAGCTGCCAACTAACAGCGGCCTCTCACCCTCACCCCCTCCTCCCCAGCAAGAAACTTTTTTTCAGCTTTCCTGTCCGGTGGCGACAACTGTTATCACCACCCTGTCTTTTTTTTTTTTTTCTTCCTGGTGCTAGCTGTCATCCGTCTCCATGAGCGCGGCTGGTCGCAGGAGCCTGGTCGCAACACGACAGAGGAGCTCCAGCTCTCAGGAGCAAGAGGAGATAGGATGCAGTGTCAGAAGGCTGGAGGAGAGGATGAAGGGTGGGGTGTGGGGGGGGGGGGTAGGGTTGGAGTCCTCAGGGTTTCGAGCTGCCGGTGAGATCTGACACCAAGGTCAGGGGTGGCGTCTCGAGCTAACTCAGCCGAGTGATGGTGATGATAAGAGAGCAGAGAGTCTCTTTTGAAGCCCCCCCCCCCCCGCTTTTTTTTGTGCTGCTGATGTTATGACTGCTGAAATCTATACGTGCTTTAATTCTTCTCTTATTACTGAGACTACATGATACATAACACCGTGTCTGACAGCTGATATGTGGACAAGCACTGAGCTATCAACCATCTCTACTTGTCTATAAACACAGTATCACACTGTTCCTTCTGTTCTCTCTGTCAGTGATCTTATCTCCAGCTCTGCCTCTCTAAAACACTCATGTGCTATTTCTATCTAGTTGCATGTATTTTTAAAAGGGCTCATGTTAAGTGTCTATTGGCTGATCATGATAATAAAAAAAAGGATTTCTTGATACTTTTGTCTTTTTTTTTAATCAATATAGCGTCAAATGTAATCTGCCCTTCACACTCATTCAACTCCCATGTGACTTCTTGGCTTCTGTGCACACTCACACACTCACACACTCACACATCCCTCAAGCCTGGCAGCAATAAAATCTAAACCACTTACGTGCCACCTCCAGCGATGCATTGCGACTGACCGCCTCCCCCAGGTAGTTTCGGGCCACGCACACGTAGACGCCCTCGTCTGGTTTGCTCCTCCTGCCGTGTACGATCCTCAGGAAGAAGAGCGAGCCGCTGGGAAGGAGCATCCGGTGGGAGCGAGGGTCCTCCCGGTCCGTCTCCACCCGCTCGCCATCTTTGTACCATT
Source organism: Scomber japonicus (assembly GCF_027409825.1). Classification (NCBI taxonomy): domain Eukaryota; kingdom Metazoa; phylum Chordata; class Actinopteri; order Scombriformes; family Scombridae; genus Scomber; species Scomber japonicus. The sequence goes on along the minus strand of NC_070590.1, from coordinate 27,804,341 downwards.
CCACGATGGGGGTGGGGCGCCCCTCGGCCTTACAGTTCAGAGTGGCTGGCTCGCCTTTGGATACGATCAGATCGGACGGGTGTTCCACGATCCGAGGAGCAGCGTCTTCTAACCGGGGTCTGGATCCTGGAGGCAAGAAAGATAAATGTAAGGGTTTGTGTGTGTTGCAGGGCAGACATTAGTGATGCATTTCTGGTGTTGATGGTGATAACTGAATTTTAGAATTCCTAGAAATAGATCTGAAATGTGCAAAAATACATTTTTCTTGGCTACATCAATCAATAAATCAAACAAGCTTTTTGATATAGCACCTTTCATACAGGTCAGTGTAGTTCATAGTGCTTCACAGCTGATTGACAAGTTGATAATAAGACAGAAAGAACAAGTGACAACATGAAGACGAGGAATAAAATGATGAGGAAAAAAAAGGAAAAAAAAAAAAAAAAAGAAAAATTATGAAAAAAGTCACCGAAGCAAAAGAAGTCATGTAATATCCCACAATAACTCTCTATGGTTGGAATGTTTAGTGCTCTGTAAAAAGAGTTAATGCTGCATTATTCAAAAAGTTAAAAAAACTAGAGATTCAGTGACAACATGAAGCATTTCCATCATCCAGACACTCAGGGTACAAAGTAAATACTGTAGCTGGAGTATGAACTATAATAAACATCTCTCTGTTTACACTCTGGCCAGTGAACACAAGAGGCAAGTGGGCGGCACGACTTCTAAAAAAACTCACTCTCCCTCTCTTTCTCTCGCCTCTCTCTTCAAAGCTCTCTAGCTTGAACAGCTGCCGATAAACACGCTATTTTATCGCCGACAACACGGCCATGTGAAACGAGCGTGTAATGTAATTGCTCGACGGTTACACTGGCGGTATAAATCAAGAGGACGTGTGAAATGACATGCTCTATATTCTGCATCTGTGGGACCCCAAAAAAACCGGAACTCTTTGGCAGCAGAGGAGAGGTAAATGTGGTAGAACTGTGTTAATCAGAACCTCATGGGAGCAGAAATGGCTGAAATCTTTAGATATGGACTATAGGAGCAAATTAAACACATGAAAACATTTAAAGAGGTGTTCTTAATGTAAAAAGCATCATTTCTACAGCTCCTGCATGGTGCAAGCATCTGTAAACTGATTATCATTATGAATGCATTGTGTTGTATTGTGTTGTAGTGTGTGTGTGTGTGTGTGTGTGTGGTCAGCGCCCTCAGAACAGCCTGCAGACTCTATTTTTTCTCTTTCTTTTGAATGTCTGATAGAAGGAAAGAGGGAAGCAGACGGAGATGGAGGTGAGGTAATTCCCACAGGTTTTATTTTGCAAGCTTTGAAATAGCTTCCTCCCCTCCTCCTCTTCCTCCTCCTCTATCTTTTCTCTTCCTCCTCCATTTTGAATGACAGCATGTTGGAGGCGCAATTATGTGTGAATAGCAAAATAACACAAACTCAAGCACCATGAGGCACGAGTGAAATTTCCCTCCGGAGAGAGAGCATGAAAGCAGGACAACAGGAGGTAATAGCACTCGCCTGTGTTTTCATAGAAGAAGAACGAGTGATTGAACGAGTGTGATTGTTGTGGTGCTCCTGATTTTTGCGACTGTAGTCTTTTTTTATTTGTCTCACGTTCCTTCTCAGCTGGAGAGCTTTAAACTAAAACCATTTTTCATTGTCAGATCGGCGCACGCTTTAGTACGAAAACGTATTAGGGCCAAAAAAAAGAGAAAAGAACATGATCTGGAGGAGGGTTAGGGTTAGGGTTCAACTCATACATTTATGATGTTCTCTAACATTATAAAGTCAAGGATTTGCGAGAAATAAAACTCCTTATTGCTAAACCCAACTGAAAAGTACAACTTGATCAGTTCTTCCACTGCAGGCATAATGCATGACAAGCAACGTCTCTCCAGTGTAGCAAAGTGATGCTTGACACTTTATACTGTCAGAGAATACCCAAGTTATTTTCTCGTAAATGTACGACTTTAATCTCAGAAACTCAGGTAAGTATTCTTGTTTTACTTTTTACATATATGGCTCTAACACGCTGTCATACTTTAGCCATGCTGTATGCCGCTGTATTACTTTCAGAGCGTTTGCAGCAGGTGATTGGAGGAAGTGTTGGAACAACATAACAGGAAGACAGAGAACATGTATGGCTATGTTCAGCGTTTAGGAGTTTTTGTAGCTCCTGAATAACACAGGAGTCAGCATCGCTTGAGTTGTGTGATCCCTTTCTTGTGGAATAACTTATTACTCAGTTAAAGTTTAAACCAAGAGAGATGAAACTTAAGTTGGGATGACAGCGTCTTTTTTTTGCTGGCTTTTTGTAAGTGAGCCAAGAAAAATCTAAATAAAAAGATGGAGCCACGAGGAAAAAGGGCAGCAGACTGTTACAGACCTGTAGGCAAATCTCACACCTGCAAGAGATCATCCAGATAGCAACTTGTTTCCTGTGCTCTTCCTCTCTTCTGTGGAGAGATAGCTGGCAACGTGCCTACAGCGCAGGTACACGCTGCAACTAATAATGCACCCCCCCCCCCCCCCCGCTCAATGTAAGAGGGTCGTAATACTTCTCCTCACAGGTGCATGAATGAATGAATGAGGAGGAGTTCAAAGGCTCAGACTGTCCTGATAACACCAGATAAGAAAAGCAGTCAAAATTCCAGTCCTCAAAGTGACAAATCCTCTATAGGGGGGAGGGGTGTAGGGGTTGGGGGTGGATTAAGAACTCCATTTAAGTGCTTTATGCTGATGGTGAGGTAGAGTACAGTGTGATGGCACTGCACTGGATGCAATTACATTCACAAAGATGGAGAAACAGGAAGCTCTGGATAGGAGGAAATGGTATATGAAGCTTTGAAGTTTGCTTCTAGTTGGAATCTAATAGCAGCTGAGCTTCTGTCTGCTGTCTACTGTCAGGCACTGAACGCAATCAGATATACCTTTTAAGCTGCTGTTAGTGGTAGAAGAAAACACATCATGACATTTTCTTTCTTTTACTTCCTTTAATTGGACATTGACTGAGTGTTGAGTTTAAGAGGCTGCAGATGTTTTATGACAAAAAAAAAACTTCAAAAATGTCTGAAATTGACTTTTATCACAATGGATTTTAACTACAACATATACTGTGTGTGTGCTATGGAAGAATTGGAGCTGAATTAATATTTAAAAATCAACATATATCACACCCAGAGAATACATCACACTCACTGAGACTGATCTAAATGTGGCAAAACCTGTGGGACGTAATGCAGTTTATGGAGTTATGGCTTCATATTCATTGCACCATTTAGAATGTGATTTTTGTTGTGCTGTGCAGCATAAAAACAGCTGCTGCACAGTTGTAAGTGGTTGTAGTTGAAAGTGGTCATGTTGGTGATGGCTGAGTCCTCATGGATGGACATTAACTGCTTGTCAATAGACAGCTGGCTCTGTCCCAAAGTGCCATCTCTGGTCCACAGAGGTCTAATCTTATCTGTGCAAATCCTAATACATATACGCCTGTGATTTTCTATGAGAGGCTACGATGCGGCCAAATGAACACATTGTAAAACTAATAAATAAGTCAAAAACAGCAATATTTTTACAAGGTTGTTTCCCGTCGAATGAAAACCGAAAAACGATCATTATTTTGTTAAGTGCCTCCCCTGCCTCAAGGTCTCCGAGCGGTGGATAGAGCGGGTAATAGCTTTTAGGTAATAGCTTTTATATGTATCATGGCTGAACTGAGTCTGTCTGGTATGGGGGGGGAGGAGGAGTGGAGGAGAAGGGGGGGGCTGTCTGTTGGGGGAGAAAGAACTCAGCGGGACAGAGCCTTTAAGAGCTGACTCATAAATTTTACAGTCCAAGCTGGTTGGAACAAGCCATGCGGAAATGTAAAGCTGAAGCTTTTAAAAAAAGAAAAAAAGAAAAGGAGGAATAGACCGACCGCAGCGCGAGGGCGAAGCGAGCTAAATATCATCGAGTCGGAGCGGACGGCAACCGCTGAACCTCAGCTTGTTAAGATGATACGCGTATCATCCAAGGACATTTAAACTTAATGAAATGATCTCTTAGCCTACTGTCTTCTAACACATAGGGACGCTCTGGCCCTCTTAATCTGTGATGTCACACAGATACAGAGCTCAGCGAGGATGGGGTAAAGTATGAAAGATGAATCTGCGAGTATGATGAGACATTTTGTGAACGATAGCGATCTTTGCTTTCTTTTGTGCGGCTGCAGGCTCGTACATTAGCGTGAAAGCAGCTATCTGCATGTAGATATAGAGACTGACTGCCACACAACTCCAAATATATTTGAATTTCTAAGCAGAGTGGTATTCCCATCAGTATAAATGAATGTAAGGGCGAGGCAGGGAAAGATGAGCTCAAATTGGGTTCAATGGACAGCTGGAGTCTGGAGACTGTACCCCCGGTTGTCTTGAGGATGGTGAGTAATAGGCGAAATCCAGACACTCTGAGGACCTATTAGCTCCTGCCGATGTTGTACTACAGCGGGATGGCAGCGGCTCTCAGAGCTACATGCCAGCTAATGAAACCACAGGGATGTTGGAGGAGTCCGGAGCGACTTTGACAAGAGTGACGTTGTGAAGGGAAGATGAACTAACTGCCACGGAACACTTGACGTATTTATGTGTGACTTCCTTCTGTAGATGTCATAGCTGTCAGACATCAATGGTGGTGAAGATGTTTTTAAATCTTACTTTTGAGGTCCTATCTGCGATTTGTGACTCAAACAAATACAGATGTTTAAATACAACATGAAAATGATGTAAATTAAAGCTGAAATACTTAGTGGTTTAATCTACAGGAAATGAGTCAGCAACTATTTCTTATAATCAAACAATTTGACTTACTTTTAAAGCAGATATGCCAATTTTCTGGTTCTATCAAATCAATCAATCAGTCAATCAGTATTTATTTGTAGCACTTTTCATAACAGAAAGTGCTTTACACAGTCAAATGAAAGTGGGTAAAACCAGAAATGTGAGGTTGGGTATTAAAAGGAATTGCACTTTCTAGCTCTTTAAATGTGAGGATTTGTTGCTGCTTCTGTTTTACATGATTCTAAATTGAATATCTGACTTTTGGAATTCTGATCGAACCAAAACAAGACATTTGAAGACGTCGCTTTGAGCTTTAGCAAAGTGAACCAGACCTCATCACTTATTCTCAAACATTTTATAGAGAAAACATGTTATGTTATGGCCCTCACAGCCACCAATCCTCAGCACAAATAAACACCTGAGAGGAAACTCCGAGTCATCACAGGAGATCAAACACATGTTCACTCTGCATCTGACACATGACATGATATTTGCGTTGATGCAAGAGGTGTGAAACTGCACTGACGGCATTTATGCATCACTGCAAGAAGAGAATTATTAATAAGAGGTTGGTGGGCTCAACTTCCTGCACTGTTGTTTTTCATACACTGTATAACTTTATACAGCTTATTTGGTCACAATAAGAACATATTTCAGGTATAGATACAACAGAATAAGATAAGATACAATAAAGTATGATACGCTACGACAAGATAAGATACAATACAATACCATAAGACACAATACCATAAGACAACATAAGATATGATAAGACAACATAAGATATGATAAGATACGATGGTGGAGGGCAAAAATAGTAAGAGTATCAATAAAAATAAATAAAAGAACAATAAATAATATGAAGTAAACAAGCATATCCAGATGTGCTGATTAAGCTGTCTGTTCTGAGATGACATGGCTGGTTAATCCAACAGGAGAACACAGCAGTGTTTCTTTTCATTCATTCCACTCAGTGTGAACTTTCCCTGAGTTTATATAGTGTGCTCTGTATAGAGAATGTATTTAAACATCAGGACATATACATATATATACACATAGTGAATTACTATCAAGCAACTTCAAAGTCACTTCAACTTGGGGGGGGGGGGGGGGGGGGGTAAAAGGAGGTGGGGATAATAAAGCCTGAGAGGGGTGACAGAGAAATAGTGCGAATGAGGGAAATCTGGAACAAAACAGCCATGGGGAGCACAAACTCCTCCTGCTGCAATGTCCTCGCTGTAATAATGGAGGATGGCAAAGTGCTGAGGCATAACTTTTCCTCATCTAGCACAAGAACAAGTGGCCCTGCATGTCCCGCTGATATAAAACAAGAACAGAGGACCACTGCCAAAGACCCCCCCCCCTCCTCCTCCTCCTACATCCCGACTTTCACCTTATTTCACCACACACACAAGCAGATTTACTTCCTCTGAAACAGCCAAAAAAAAAGCAACACCCAGTAACTCACATGTCAGCCCAGTCTTGACTTGCATTGAAATGCTACAGAGAATGGATAACGAGGGGGGGTGGTAGGGTTCAGACTGTTGACGTCACTCAAGACAAAAAGAAACATGATATTAATTCATCAGACTGTCATCAAAACTTTAAAAATATCCCAAAAATACAGACATTTTCAAAATCTATGTCAACTTTTTTTTCCTTGCATGGAATTAGACCCCCTCATTAAAAGTTGTCTTGACTGACAACATAATAATATTCCACAGCTTCTTCTGACATGGGAATAGTGCCACTCCAATTATCCAGAAATGATTCCCTGCTAAGGAGTCACAGGGTCATGATGAGCGACAGTCAACGTGTTTCTGCCGTGTGATTAGAGATGAGCTCACCAAGCTGCCCATGTAGACAAACAGACCTCCTGGATCCTCATTATATAAGAGGAAAACCTGAGGGCTAAAACAAAAAGTACTTCTTCTGATTTTTTTAATATGGAGGGCTGTGGAAAGTTCATTCCCGACATCGTTTTATTTGACGAGCGACTCGTTTTGTGTGACACAAGCTGTTAAACCACTCTCTGCAGCTCTGTATGTAAATATGCACTTACCCCTGCATCTCTCACAGACACTATTTTTCAAACACAGATGGTATAATGCTCATATGATGGTCTGACTCACACAATAAATCTGTGAAGGGCTCTCATTTTGGTCTGATGTTTGTACAAGGCTCAGTCGTGAGGTCAACACAAATCCTCAGACCTATTTAACGACTGTCTGACTGCTCAAAGCAAAAAGGTCTTTACGGCTCTGCTCTGTGGAACCGAGACCCAACCCGGTCCAGATTCTAGTTTGTCTAATCGGGTCAGGTCGGGTCTAAGCTCTGTACGTTGATGGGTTCATTCGGATCTACCCGGGTATTTAACACAAGTCATGTGGTGCGTCAGAAAACAGTGTGCTTTGTGGATCATCACAGTAGAACAAGAAGGTAGGTCTGTCACAATAATTATCGTACAATAACATAATTATCATCATCATCATGTCTATATATGGACTTATCATATGATACATGGACATGAGCTTGATCATTGTTACAGAAGTGTAGCGCCCACTCTCCAATCCTACCCCTCGCCCCCCTTACATTACTCTGCTAGTATATTATCATTATATCAGTGGTATAAAATGATATTCAAATGACAATAATATCCTTTATCTCAAGACACTATATCGTCCAACTAAAGTAGTTATCCTAACAGAAATTTTGAACTGTATGACTTGAATGGAAAGCTCATGCAGTGAATCTGAATGTTAAGTCATGCATTAACACGTTTGCTCTGAACTGTTCAGTCAGACATGGACCCTGAAGCCTCCCCTGTTCATCACTCAGCAAACAGAGTTGTCTGTGGTGTACGTGACCGACAGCATATAAAGATCTTGTCTTAACATTGGAGGGTTTGTCACACTTCCTTACACCGTTTGGGTCAAAGAACTCTGTCCCTGCTCAGCTGAATAGTATTGATTGTGACTTTGTGGGCTAAAACACGCTGTAATTGTAATTGATTTATTCTGTTATAAAGTACTTAAACTCAGCCCGACTCTGATTACTTTTGTTTCTCACCAGGGAAGTTCCAGAAATGTCCTCCATATCGACGAAAAGGTTCTGACACAGACAACTGAAGCCAAACTGATTTCATCTCATCAGTCTACCAAATCTTAATTAAGTTCAATTCGTTTTGGAATTGATATTACAGTAAATATTCAATTAAATAAAGAGTTAATAGCACACAGAAGGTTTTATTGTTGGTACAGGATTTTTAGTTATTATATTACATGTTATAAATCTGTGTTTGAAGCATATAAACTAATTATTCTTGTTTCTATGACTTTACATTACTGCTCTTTCCCACTGTAGCTGCCTGTTAATTGATGTAATTAGTTAATAATGGATCTGGCTGCTGCTGGTGTTTGCATTCACTCTCTATTCAGGTCTGTTCAGGTCAACTGTGTTTTGGTTCGTGTCTGTCATGTTGGGGTCTGGCTGTGTTCAGGCCCCCCACCCCTCGGGTCTGGGTTTTTTTGTTGTTGTTTTTTTAGAGTTAATTAACGCATGTCTGGTTCTGGTAGGTTTTTCCACATGTCCATTTCAGGTCCAACATTTTGGGACTCGTGAAGGCACTACCCACCCCCAAACCAGCCCTACCACTTCACAGAAGGTGTACGTGTCATCACAGATAGGATCAAAAATATTCTGTTCTCTGCGGCCCTGCAGGGGAAAAGGACATAAAACACGGATGGCACTTCAGCTCCATCAAGCCTCCCACCCAGTCAGGCTGAGAAACGCCTTTCATTTCTACATGAAGGACTTGAAAGTAAATCAGAATACAGCAATATCTCCAAAGCCTGCACTCCTTATCATTCCATGGTGAGTTGTGGTATAAGGGAAAGATTAAGCCATGCTCTGGCTTAGCGACTAAAATTAAGGCTAAGCTGAGCTAACCACTAGCACTGCACTCAAGATAACCACCCTCTCCACCCAATTCTACTTAAAAAAGACACAGCTCTTACTGGCTAAGAAAAGTCTTTTAAGAGTCCACTACAAGAGCAATAAAAGTACCTGCCAGCGGTGAACTGAAGGAGCTTTATAATCTTTACAGAGGAGATATACGAGTGTCTGTGGTGGAGGAAGGGATGAGATATTTCACTTGTGATACGACAGTGAAAAAAATGCTCTGTTTCAGGTTAAAGTCTGGCATTAAAAAATCTTAATAAAGTAAAAGCACAGACGTACTGGCAGCAAAAACAACTTAATGTGTCAAAATAAAAGTACTCATTATGCAAAATTTCACTATTTAGAGATTGTGGTATTTATCTCAGTATTGCAATACTAACACTGATTTAAAGCAACAACTACTGTTACAGTGTCTATAACAATGTATTTTTTATGACATCATATGGTTTACATACATCTGAAAGGTATCAAGTAACTATGGCTGTGAAATCATGAAATGGAGTAAAAAGGAAAGTATTTTGGAAGGAGAAAGTTGCATAAAATGGAAATATTCAAGAAAAGTACAAGTTTCTCAAATTCAGTAGGCTCCAGTACTTGAGTTGATGTATTTAGTTCTATTCCACCACTGGAGAGGGAGGAGGATCAAAGAAAATTCTACAATTTTCCTACTTTCCTATCCCCTCCCTCATCTGCAATTCTTTTTAACAGGCAGCCTTCCCCTCTTACAGAATGTGTTGTTTTACAGGTTTGTTGCCTCCCCCGTCCTCCTCCTTCTCGTTCTTCTTCTCTCCATTCTCTCTAAAGCAACGGGAATTGATTTGCAAATGTGCATTCAAAGTTAAATAGGCAGCGGGGAGGGAGGCAGGCTCGGAGTGCTATCTCTTCGCAGACTCTTTTGACCCTGCAGGGACAACCAAATGAGGCTCTTGCATGAGAATACAAAGTGGCAGCCATAAAGAGAAGACCTCCTTAATTGAGCCTGTGTTGATGCTAAGCATCTAAATGGGCAGGGTCAACTTTGCAAAAGGAAATTGGGTGTTTTTATCATGTCTCTCCCAAGGCCATCAACAGCTTGGTAAAGTAGCTTCTTTTTTATTTTGCTCTCCTCTTTGAGAAGTGGGGCTCATCGAAATTGGGAGCAAAAAGATCCAAATCCCACAGCAGCCCCCCGCCCCCCTCAAAAAAAAAGGCAACTCTGTTTCATGCTCCCAGTATGGCCCCTTCCTCTGGTGGAACAGCTGAAATGAGTTTTGGCTAGATGTTTGGGCAAGTTGACAAGGCAAGAAGCAGCTTGTTATGGACAGAGAGCAAACAGTAGCTTTCTTTTCTGGTCCAACAGGAATAAACAGATGAGCCTCACAGAATTTTTTTTTTTTAACACAACAAGTTCTTCATGGTAAAACAGTGCTGAGAGGCTCGGGAGTTGATTAAGCTTTGATTTACTTCCATGAGCAGACAGGACTCTGAGGGGGCAGCAAAATGTCCTTTTATATTCTGAATTGAGCTGACTTTGAAATGTACTATTCTTGAGTTTCCACAGCAAACTCTTGTAGGAATAATCAAGTATTGACATCTACAACATATCCAGTAGCATCAATAATGAGGGGGGGCGGTTTAGCTACAATATCCTCATGTAACAATCTAAAAACTTAAAATGTAAGCTGGAGAGGCTTTCTTAAATCCTAAGGACATAAATATAACCAGTCCAACATCCTTCAAATGATCACAAATCCTGGCAAGAGTTGTCAGTTTGAGTTCCAGTAGCCCGCCAGTAACAAGCATCGATTTTCTGCACTGACTCCACCGAGGGGGGTTTTTGGAATCGGCTTTGAAAAGAACAAGGGAGAAACAAGTTATACGCGGCGACTAGACTCTTACTCTTCACTCAATTTTGCTGTAAGTGTTCTGTGTGATGAGAGCAAGAGGAGACAAGAAGAAATACAAGGGGGGGGGGGGAGTACTAGAAGGGAGGGAAAAAACAGGAGATGTTACTTATTAGTTGCAGTGATGCTTCACAAGAGATGGAAAAAGAAGGGAAAGTATTCTGTTACAGTCTAGAAATAACACTATACGCCGACGATTAGATGATTTCTTATCACTAATTATCTGTCCATTGGGGCTCAACGGAGAAGGCTCGGTGTGTTTGCTCGCACACACTCCTGCCTGGGAGGAAATCCTCAAGGGGTTCGGCGATGATGACTGCCGGTGGCCAAACACAACCGCAGGGAAATGCCATGTGGTTTCCTGTCCCACAGCTGCATACGTCAAGATTAGCTCCTGATACATCTGTGTTTGCTTACACACACACACACACACACACACACACACACACACACATGAGCCTAGGCTGAGTACTATCTGCTCTTAGCGGTCTGACCACATACATCACCCACGTTATTCTGAAGGAGGAAGACTTCCTGAACTGAGTCCATAACTCTAAAGAAAAACAATCAAGACACTGTAAAAAAAATAAAGGGGAAAATGGGATTGTTTTTAATTCTTGCACTAAGATAATTAGAGTTGACCTATTACTCAGAGTCCAACATAAAAAGAAGTTTTTGTTGTAGTTTACTCTAACTACCTACTTAAAATTACACCTGTTTCTTTAGTGAATAAAAGATATACAGCTTGACTGCTAAAAAAACTTTTTTTAAGTTGATATGAATTATCAACTTATCAACAACTCTTGAAATAAAATTAGCTCCATCAAATAAAGTTAATTCTAACACTGAGGTAGATTTTAAGTTTGAGTTCATTTTCCATTCATAAGAACACCTATTATTTGGGTTTTAGGGGTCTGCAGTGAATGATGTTGGGGACATTTGAAATATAGTGACCTATTCAGCTTAATGACACACACTAAATCTAAAGCTTCATCAATCTTCTTAATTATAATACACTACAGTAAGGACACTGGATTATCCTACCACAATATGAATGAGCTCTAGTCATATATGAAACACTCAGACTTACAGAATGTGTCATTGTATTCGAGAAAGATCCTTTTTTTGCTGGGTGTGATTACATAAGCATGACAGAGGAAAGTGGATAAATGCACCTTTCACTCTTTGCTGAAAGGATGTCAAGGAACATTGGCTCTGACGTATAATTAAGACATGAAGTGATGTAAGTGTGTGGGTGTGTGTGTGTGTGTGTGGGTGTGTGTGTGTGTGTGTGTGTGTGTGGGTGAGAGAGATTAATTCAAATCCAGCTGCCTGTCAACTGCTCTAAATGCCTCGAATGCTCTTGATTTTTTTGAGGCGAGTTGCACTTAAGAGATAACAAGTAGAGGAGGCACTCTAATTGCCTCGTCACCCGAGTCACATTTCTTTAATAAGCATTTCCCTTCAGGACGTCATGCCGAGCCGTCAATCACCCAACGGAGCTTACAAGAGAGAACAAAATCGCCAAAGATGTACTCCGACTGAATCCTATCCCTGAGTCACTCCTTTTTGTGTATCAACACTCCCCATCACAGAATCACAGGTACCTAGCGACTGTCACTTTTCAGAAAGAGCTGTCCCCGTCACTTCTAAAGCCAGTCATTAAATCATAGACAGTGGCTGTCAAATTCCCTCCACTACAGCATCACCTTGATGCGACAGTTCCCGAAAATGATCCGCTGTCAGTCGGCTCTTTCCCCACGCTGAGCTTTCAAGTGGCACCGTTTCACGAAAGCGTCTAACCCTGCTGACAATGTCACAGCGGTGACAGCTGCAGCTATACCGCTTCGCTTTTGACTCCATGGTGGAGTTTTGTCAGGAAAAGTCTGTGGACAATTAAAAAAAAAAAATTGGGCGAGAGGGAAGATTTGATAAATCTGATGAAAAGCACGCGCTCTTGTTAGACAGGTGGTCAGATAGTGAAAAGACAAAATAACTGGGTGTAGGTGTTTGTGTAAAAATAATGCAAAAACACTGCTGGGAAACAACCAGGATTATTCCATTATGAGTCAGTGCTTCAGCTCCACTTTCTGCATCTCCGCACATATGATTAGAATAACATGTAATGGGATTAAATAAAAGGGAGAAAAAAAATGGTTTAATACGCACTGATTTCATTCAGCTTCAGCACTGAAACTCCATCCTACTGCCTAATTCAATCACTCCTCAACTGAAACAATTAGAGCTCATGCAAGCCATTTACAATGTTTGTAAGCCTGTAATGACTTAAAGATTGTGTCTATATTGTACAGTAACATCTGGATAGACATCTGGGAGTAACTGCACACAGTTTACTATTTAATGAGCATGATAATTATAGACTTATATAAACCTCTGTTCATGTATTTGAGTCCAAATTGTGGTGAAGTGCTTTCCTTATTACTCTTTGTAAAGCTTGTACATCATATATGATGTGATAGGAGAATGTATTGCAGTCTGTGTGTAGGTCAGCTCACTCGTGTAATATTTTTCTCAGTTAATTTAATGCCACATCTCTGACAGACGCATACATACATACATAAAAGGGGGGCTTTGAAAGCAGCGGAGACATTACGGATGCGTCCCATTTTTGTGGGCAGAGAGGACGCAGGGGAAAGAAGAAGGAAGACGCCTCCGGAGATGAAGTTGGCAGATTGTTGATGGGGTCGTTTTTGACACAGCGTGAGAATTTATGCGTGTTACTTCTATTTTTTTCTGTTTTTTCTCCCCTCAATCACTTTAATCCTTCGCCAGAGACAGCGAGGAAAAGTTCCTCCGCCTGGAGAACAAAGCAATTAAGATTTTTATACTTTACACGCAATGAATAAACAACACCTGTACCACCTGGATTCTCCAATTATCCCCTGTAATATCACCATTATGCAGCACCTTCCTCTATCTCTGACACTTTATTATAGTCAGACGTCAGCAGCTTGTGGCTCGCCGTCTATTTCTGTGTCATGACTAGAAACTGAGAGGTCAGCCTTCCCCTAAAACCACTGGAACTAATGTTAAGAGGGGCGAGGGGGGGGGCAGTTATCCATCTGTCTACAGCCTGAGGTGGGGAGCTCAGGCTATATTGTGTCAGGGCCCCCCTTAGGCGGTCACACTTGAGACCTTTAAGGAGAGGGGAGAGCTGACTTGTCCCGTCAGCACCCGCTGCTAAATAGACTTCCTGCGTAGTTGAGTCGGTTTCTTTTCTGGTGGAGTCTCCGGTGCCCCCATTGCGTGCTTATTTTGGCCCCTCGGTGGCAGGAATGTGCAGGGGGTAGATATGAAGTGGTATTGGTTTGCAGATGGAGTTGTACGCCTTTTTTTTTTAACCCATTTACCGCAGCCGAGTGCACAAATACCTCGTTAATAATGCATGGCGAGGCGTCGTCAAACTGTTGTGTAATGAATATTTGGGACTGTGAAATTCTATTATCATGGGTATACATAATGAGTGAGTTCTCCGTGACAAGCTTGCAGAAATTCAACTCGCAGTTTTTTTTTTGATGACTCATTTCTACAGCTAAATTTAGCAGGCCGGCAGCTGCGTTTAAAACAACAACAAAAAAAAAAAGGCGGAAATAGGCAACTAAGCTTCAAACAGCAATTTCAGTGCATGATTAACGCTGCTGATTCTGTGATGACAGGAAGAGGATGTTTAGTCCTAGCCCCCCCCCCCCTCCCTACTGAGTGTTATTTTATTTTTATCAGTCCATGTGAATTAGGAGGTGCTCGCTGCTTTTAATGAGATATGGCCCATTTCAATGTTCCATACCAAACCTATTGACAACCTAATTGATCTCTGAAGAACAGATGGATAGGCAGGTGGGGGGAGGAGGAGAGCAGGTTGTGTGTGTGTGTGTAGTGTTTGTTCTCAAAACTGACTACAAAGGTTTCTCTGTTTTCTGCTGAGAGAAAAAAGAAGACGTGTTGTCAATATGCCAATAACCAAAAGCTGAGATACCGTACGGTACCTGACGCTGGTATGAGTCATCCACACTTTTACCGTCACAGGTCGCCCGCAACAATAAAGTGGTGATGACTGCAAGACAAAGGCTGTTAATTGCGTGCTTGTTAAAAACCATTTTCCAAATCGGAGACAGGTTAAAGGATAAGTTCACAATTTTACAAGTCTGTCTTCAAACGTCAGTGAAAGAGGTTTTCCTCTCTGTAAACATTCCTCCTGTTCATACTGACTGTTAAAAGATCTCCTTCAAATGTGCTTTCAATGGAAGTGATGGAGGACTAAATCCAGTCATTTAACCCTCACACCCTTACTATTCATATTCTACACCCTCTCAGTATGTTGTGGGTTAGTTTTGACGCAGTCTAAGAATCCCCTCATATAAAGTGTCTATACCAAATGTTGAAGCACAGATGTGTTTAGAAAGCATCAATAATCGATCTGACTGATCAATAAAT
The DNA here is from genome assembly GCF_027409825.1 of Scomber japonicus. Classification (NCBI taxonomy): domain Eukaryota; kingdom Metazoa; phylum Chordata; class Actinopteri; order Scombriformes; family Scombridae; genus Scomber; species Scomber japonicus. The sequence goes on along the minus strand of NC_070590.1, from coordinate 27,789,219 downwards.
GTGATTAAACCTTGATTCATGTTTCAGAGAGCAGAGAGAGTGTATTTTTTAGCTCCTATCACACAATATCATGTCCTATTTAACCTAAGACATGAAAATATAACATAGTAATAATGATGGAAATGTATTTAATGTAAAGTGTTTATGGAAGTGTGGGCTTTATTGTAGAACCATTAGAGCCATCAGTCTTCACTGCTACATCATAAAAAGAAATCTTATTAAAACTATTAACTATTCATTTCACTAAAACACATGGCAATAGATACAGAGATCATTTGACCCAGAACAGCCTCAATGGACAAAAATGTGTAGCACCTATACAACATTTTAAAATATTAAAATTTTTGTGCATTTTGGGCCACAATTTCAGAGTAAAAGAAATTTGCAGTGGTTTTACAGCTGTCAAATGTCAAAAAGGATCACATTTGACCTATTTAAGGGTTAAAAGTAGATGATCAGCTTCTATTGAGCTTCATCAGTGTGAGTTAGACATATCAAGTGATATCTGACACATTTACAGTCTCTTTACCATCAAATTCTCTCTTAGTGTTTATCTGTTGAGCTGTGGTGGAAGTATAGTAAGAAAGAAAAGCTTCATATTAGCTTCAGATCAACAACAGAAGGAGGATTGTGGATTTAGTCCTCCATCACTTCCATTGTAAGTGTATTATGAAAGGATCTTCTAATGGCCAGTATGAACAGGAGGAATGATTGCTTTAAGACCTTTAACTCATTGCCTTTTGGAATAATAGTTCAAGTTAATGGTCACCAATTGATGACTTGAGCAACCCTAACCCTTTCCAGACAGTCATGATTTCTTGGGGTACAGTACTTGAAGGCGACAGAACTACTTTCTACAGAAGAGATTCTTTCCATTAAACCTCCAGCCAGTGAGTTCAGTGGATTATCCAGAGAGATGATGTCATTGTTCAATGTTATGACCACTAGAAACTTAAAACTCCATTCACCTTAATTGTATTGGAGCAGAGGCACAAATATCAGAGGCAGATTTCTCAAATCCTGGCCTAATAGATAGAGTTAAATCTCCATGGAGATATACTACTGGGAGGGGGTTAGAGAGAAAATCTGCTCTTCTATATTATAATTTGAGTGAATTGACTCTTGATTTTTTCAGATAAAGAAAATCTGACAATTGTATATCAAGAAGAGAGAGAATATAGTTAGTGGAATGTCTATAACTCCTGTCAAACTGTCCTTGACCAATCCATTAACATCCTCCACTGTAAGTCACTGCAGATGACAGCGTCTCCTTGAATGCCTTGTGAAAAAAAAAAAAAAAAGAAACCCCTCGACAAACCGCCAGCAACCAAAAGAAAGGGATTTGGGACCATGAGACGTCTGGGTAATTGTGCTTATACCGGCCACATTACACCACCGCCTCCCTGCTTTTCCCTCCCCTGAAGGAAGCAGAGTTGTAGACTCAGACTGTAATTACAGTATGGCTATCAAGGTTTGGTACAGTCTATTTGATCTGGTCACTGGTCTGTTTGTGGACGTGAGACAACAAGGCAGCTGCAGTAAAAAAGAGCAAGGCAAACACATGGTCCCCAGTTTGACGGTCGTTGTTGGTTAAAGACTCCTCTGTGTGTGTGTGTGTGTGTGTGTGTGTGTGTGTGTGTGTGTGTGTGTGTGTGTGTGTGTGTGTGTGTGTGTGGTGTTGACTGATGGGGACATAGATGACTGACAAGAACAGCGTAGACTCCAGTGTCACCTTACTGACCAAACAGTCTGAGGAGCAAGACTCCTTGAAATCAGAAATGGCTCCACACGAAGTCCCCCCCCCCCCCCCCCCCGCCACCCCATCTAATCACATCCTTTAAGCTCTTATTCTATCATATATATCCCTGCTTGTACTGATCTGATTTGAAGCGTATTCTCTTTTTAATCTAAGCAGCAGCTCTGCAGAACAGTGTCAGAATGTGACACAGATCTGAATTTAAATGGAAATTGCGACGAATTAAAAAAAGAAGAAGGGGTCTCATGGGTTTCTTTCTTTTTTCTTTTTTTTTTAAAGAAGTCACTGTGTGTTTTCCTAAAGTGAAAAGAAGTAGCTTTAATCCAGCTTTTTGTCGTCCCAGAGGAGCATCTGGAGTCACTGGAGGAGCACTTTCACAGATGCTGAGTTCATATGCTTGTGGGTTCATAGCCAATGTTTACAGCCTTGTTAAAAAAAAAAAAAAGAAGTCTCAGCAGTAGGGCTGGGCACCAAAGACACCACACTGTCACAAAGTATTGCGTTGGAGGGGGGGGGGGATAAAAAAATAGCTTTTGTTGGTCTCAGACGGGGGTGTTTCTGTGTTTCTGTGAAGAGCAAACATGAACAAACATAGGTGTGTTTTGTCACAGCTCAGAGAAGATTTGGTGGCAATTTACTATAAATACATGTGTTTTTGATGGAGGCCTCAAGTCTCATTTGAGTCAGGTTTTCATCATCTCAGAGGTGAGTCAGTCTACAAATAAGAGTCACACTCAAGCTGATGTATGAATGGAAGTGGTAGGCTCTCTCTCCTCATAGCTTCCTGTGTGGGAACTCAAATTAAAAAAGGTACTGTGTGCATATCAGTCATTAAAAAAGCAATTAGGCAACAAAAAGGCCAGTGTTGCTTTGGATGTGTGTGTCTAGGGATTCTGTGGAGGCCAAACTCAAGGAAACTGAGCTCCATATACTAGAGGAAATATATTTAAATTCACTATCCACTCTTACACAATACAAAACAGAAGCGCAATCAGATGGAAAGTGTTTGACATTTAAAGATGTAGCAGCTGGTGGAGGGCTTTTACGCAGCACAGAAAGCATACATTTTTTAGCATTTGTTTGTCAGCCTCAACCTCCATCCCTCCACCTCCTCCACCTCCTCCTCCTCCAACGCTCACTAACAGCACACTGAATGGATGCACGCTGTTTTCTGTTTTTCACAATTGCATTTGTTGTGCGCATACACACACACACACACACACACACACACACACACAGGATACGTCTTCTTCCTCTAATGGGCCTAATAATAGAGATAAATGAGCAGGGTTGTAGAATCTGAACAAAAGTCAGATGTTCAGAGGGGAGCAGATGCTGGTGTGAATCCTGGGGTCCCTTGGGCAAGACACAGAGTCAAGCTGCATATGGGCTACTCTGATGTCTGCTGGTTTAAGTGGCTTTTTAAATGACCTCACCCAAGGAGGATTAATGCAGGAGATAACTGCAAAGGGTTAAAGTTGTTGTTGGAGCTATCAGTTTGCATTTCAACCAGGGGGCCACAATATTATACCAAGAGGAACCTCAGCACTGCTTTACTGGAATATATATATATATGAAAAGGTTGCCACTGTGGAGTGATTTTGCATAAGAAATTCATTTATTCTCATTTTCCCCTCTTCAGAGCTCTGGGGGGCCTGAGTTTGGGGCCATTAATGAAGCATATAAAGCTCCAAACATCAACCAAAACAAGCAGCTGAGAGCCAAATTAAAACTTACCATATGCCAAAGTTGTGAGTGCAATCAAAACCAGTAGGGGAACCAGTATCGGGCGGTACTCCATCATCCACTCAGATGTTTCATAGGTGTTGCTCACAGTGTTCAGAAAAAGAAGCAGTTAGTAAGAACAGCTGTCCAGCAGCAGTACTGTATCCACACAGACCAGTCTATGAGATGAAACCTCCGCAAACAGCATCAAACTCCACAGGCAGCATCTCAGCCGCTGTACAATTTCATTATGAATTCAAACATCCCGAAGTGGAACTTTGACTTTTATCCCCAAAGGCTCCGGGAAAATCCAGCGGAGCGTCCGTGAGATGCAAGCCGCAGGTGGAGAGAGGAGAGGCGGTTGTGAGTGGCAGAAGCACCCGCTCAGTCCCGGTTGTTGTCGCTGTCGTATTTTAAATTAATATCACAGAGGAGAAAGGGTCACAGCGGCTTCCTCCAGGGAGAGAAAATAGTCCCAAAGTTACATGAAAACACCAGGCTGAGAGGAGAAGTCCACTTTGTTACATACGGAGCTCCGTTTGTGTGTGTAGCCTATCTACTGACTGTGCTCCGCTGCTAGGAATAACTTACTCCACCAGCCTCACCACAAAACAACACGCTGAAACACTACAGTCAAGTTGAACATAGCGGGACTCACTACTTCCGGTTATAATTTCAAGATAAAAGTATGATTCGCCAACGCTTTGCAACACGCGACATGTTGTGATTTCCCACACTCACTGTGTGTGTGTGTGTGTGTGTGTGTGTGTGTGTGTGTGTGTGTGTGCGTGTGTGTGTGTGTGTGTGTGTGTGTGTGTGTGTGTGTGTGTGTGTGATGACAATAGAATGAAGCTTCTCAAGGATATTACACGCTTCATGAAATCACCCATGAGCCCATCTGATTTCATTAAATATTAATTATTTCATTAAATATTAATTATTTCAATCATGTCTATTACTAATCTCCAGTTTCTGATTATTTAAGGTCACTAATAATACAATGTTTGTGATTTGGTTAATTATATTTAATCTACCATTAATTAGAGTAAGTAATTAGAGGCATGCATGTAATGTAAGACTTTTTAACATTACAATAATTCCACTTTTTGTAATTATGTGCTGCTGCATTCAATGCTCTTTTGTATTGTTTGAATTGTGACTGACCGTCCAGCCTGGTGTAATAGTATTTTGAAGGCATTTTCACCAAGCATCCGGTCTGCTGTTAGTTAATTGTGTCGGACTTCACCTCCCAGTGCTACTCTCTTAAAGGGCCAGTACACTCTATATAAACGCAGAGGATGTGTGAGCTGCTACAGGACCCTCTACTAAAAAAGTGCTCTGGTATCTCAAAGACGATCCTATCACAATATTTTCAGTAACATGACATTCTTTTTTTATATTTTATTTAAAGTTGAAATAAACATTTTAATTTCAGGATGCATACAGATGCTTTCAATTTAGTAAAATACACTATGGATGTGATTTCTTGTAGACGGGGGTGCATGCACATTGGTCTTGAAATCATTACAATCATTATGTTTAGGCTGGACAGAAAAGCCACACACATTTGTTATGGTTTCTAATACACTGAATATTGCTGTATTGTGTTATTTATTTAGTTTAATTTGGTCACATGTTCTTATCACTCTTGTGGCTAGGTAACTTCTCTTAAATATCTTACAGAGACATGACAAGATAAAACCACTACCATCATCAAAGCTACAGCAGCATTTTGCTGTACAACGTTTTGCACTTATATTGTGATCGGTATCATACGGCATCTGAAGCCTTTCATAATCCTACAGATTCTACTTGGATTAAATCTGTTTAGAGGCAACCTTTTTTATATTGAAGTCACACTACCCAATGTGGTACATTTACAACATTTATCTCAAAGCTGTTATCTAACCACAGAGGCATAAATAATGTTGGCAATGGTATGAATCCAAATGCAAATTTGTCTTACATGTGAAAGACCTTTGATCGTGCCGACTGCGGTGCTATGTATACAAATCAGGCACTGGAAATGACTCAGGCACTAAGAGATACAAACAAACCTCACACACCACTGCAAAATGTCACTATTTATCTGAGCCCAAGCTTTGCCTGTACTTGATGGAAAGCGAAAAGCAATATCACATGTGCCAGGAGATATGGCAAACTGCAGCCAATGAGACTTGACATACCAAGAGCCACAATTCTGCAATGAAGCAATAAGGAATGATTGGGTAGAGTGCTGTTGAGCTGAATAAATATTAGGGGTCAGACAGACCTAGTAAACACACAGCTCTTGACATTTATAGAAATGCATTGGATGGTGGTGGTATGCATCAAGCAGCGCATACTAAAATGAGATTTAGCATATTCTGTCACACTGTTGGGTGAAAAAGAAATAGCTCCTTATCATTGAAAGTCCCAGATCCTGTTGTAGAGGGCTGAGAATAAACACTCTTTTTTTGGGGAGGGGGGCTCACAGAAGCACAGAGAACTAAGCAGTCCTTAAACACCCCTGATATTTCTTTCATGTTTTATGCATGTACATGTTTAATTTAATTGCAGGAACTGATTAATTGAGCATCGCTCTGTGATTGAATAAAACATGATGAGGCCCTCCGCTAAATGCATTTCCGTTCGCCTGTGACTGATGCTGCTACTTTGGTGCCTTCGTCAAACATTTGGCGTAGCTGTCAGTGGAATCAAGCACTCCATGAATTTAGACTAATTATCCACATTAGGTGCTGAATTACAGCGACAGCCCATCAGTGGGGTTTGGTGCTGTGCAGCACACTTGCAGCTGAGCCATTGATCATGGAATTATGCCCTCTCTCTCCACACACACACACACACAAACACACAAACACACACACACACACACACACACACACACACACACACACACACACACATAAACACACACAAAGACCTGGTTTTATGAGCTGATTTTTGCAATTCATTTGAATGTATTGCAAAGGCCTTCAGAGAAATGCCAGCATCAAAACAGTTCCCGGCAGCTCCATGAAAGGACAACTTGTATGATCTAGAGTCTAATTAATCCAAAAGGTCTAGGGTGGTCAGTGAGTTTTTCTTCCTCTATCACAAGACTCATCTTTTATACATCAGTACGTAAAGAAAGTGGCTCCAATTTCCATATAATAAATCAAACAAGGTCTATTCTATAAGAGAGGAGTCGGGAGATCAAGTTTTTAATTCAACAATGTTAGGCAAACGCTTATACACGCAATGCATCCTGGGACATGTCGGCACTGCTGGCACAGCTCCAAGAGCGGGAAAAACTCTGCTTTCTCGGTCAATATAGCACGCAGTGAGGAATTTATTCCTCCGATCGACTACATTTACCATCAACACTGATTGGACAGCTACAAAAAAAAATGTGGTGAAATGTCCCTTTAATTACCATCTATCTACAGAGGCAGCTCAAATTGAACATGAAATGAGCAAAGATGAAAAGATGCATCATTTCTAACAACAACAACAAAAAGAACTTCTTTGTGTAATGTGTTGGGTGACTGGGTTGCGGGTCATAAATAAACGGGTGACTTTAAGTGAATTGAGACTATGATGTATGCCTGACCTCTGCATAGCTTATTTGTTTTGAGGCTGAGGCTGTGCTTCCACTACAAGCAATTTCATTATTCCACACTGTTTAGACTTGATTAAATGACTTTAAAAAAAAAAAAAAAAAAGAGAAAGAAAAAAGCAATATCAGTTGTCCATTTGTATCCCCCCCTTTTGAAATCAAACCTCAGATGCCAAGAAGACCCACTGAGTTGAACTGTTTGAACTTATTACACACATCTCACTTCACATGTGAGCTCCTAAAATAATTAGAGGGGCGAGCGAGTGATTGCAGGAGTGTAATTAAGATGAGATGAGACAGTCCGCGGTTTGTAAAACAACCATGTAGTCGTTTTGTTGTTTACCATTTATCTAATGCTCCTCACGCACAAGCCCATGCTATAATTGCTCATTTTTAAGGAAAATGAATTCTAGCTTTGATGAGCATGAAGGATTTCTTTGAAAGCCTTTTTAAAATAGGAGAAAGCTCTGAAGCAGCTCTGAAAATAAAACCAGGCCTTTGTTTTTGCTATTGATGCCCCCCCCCCCCCGTTTTTTTTGTAGCCTACGTTGGTCAAACCTGTAGCTAAATATGGTAATATTTCCTGTTTAGAAATACCACATGAGTAGGAATAGTACATAACCTTAGAGGTATTCATTAAAGGAGAGAGGACATGGTTCAGTTGTTCATACACAGCCTCTAATTTGGTGTGCAGGTGATTAGTGGTGTATTTGTTCTCTCCCACAGGAAGCAGAGCACTGACCGTCCAGCAGAAGCACTACAGGCTCCATTTATTGCTGTTTACATAGCGTTTTGGTGGGTTTTTTAACACTGGGAGCTGAGGTTGCAGATATTACTTGTGTGACTACTATATGTTACACTCTTACATCATAGAAGTGGTGCTTGATATGAAAACATGCATGAACCCTTACATTCTTACATTTGAGAGCTGTAAAACACAGCATACACATTTCTTTCAGGAGCATTATTCCGAATATGAACAACAGTATACAAAAATGTAGATAAAATGCTTTTATAAATTGTTGTGCAACTGATACACATTTTTATATATGCACATGTACAAGTTTGACATGTTTTTATGAAACAAAATCAAAAAACAGCATTCAAAGATGTCTTTTTTTTCATAAGATGAATCAAATAGAAGGATTAATCAAACACTTATTAATGACTGATGGTGAATTTATGAATGTGAATTGGTTTAGAGACTACTCATGAGTCAGAATATGAACAGTATGTAAGAGTTCAAATGTGTAATTGAGTGAAATGAGGTAAAAACACAGGCGAAGCACTCATAACTGTACATTCATGGTATTAAGAGGAAATGTGGATGGAAACTTTACCAAAGCTTGCAATAAAATAGCCTCAAATGTCAAAAAGCAGCAGTCGTTTTGTTCACTGGAGGAAGGCAAACAAGTTTCCTTTGTCCTTACAAAACCATATGAAATTACAACCACGGCCAACATTCTTTTCCAAGAAACACTTCCTTCCTGTATAAATCACCATTCACATGTATGAACAACTGTGATGGGAGCGCTGATATTGCTGGGAGTATTTAAGGGGGTAATTTTGCACGCTTACAATTAGAGGCTGATAAAGTTGAGTAGGGGGCAGGGGTGTGGGAGTGGAGGGGTGGAGGATGGGGGTCTTTTCTTTCTTCTCTCTCTCTCTATTTCTCTTATGTGAATAAAGTCTTTTTCTTCTGTCTTCTCCCACATATGTGAAAGGTGTGATGTGAGTCTCCTCCCTGTGTGTGTGTGTGTGTGTGTGTGTGTGTGTGTGTGTGTGTGTGTGTGTGTGTAGTCTGTCCTCCTGCCAGGTCTCCATGGTGATGGAGGTAGCGTAGCTCAGGTCCCATTATGTTTTGGAGGCTCCTGGGAGCCGCTTGGCATCCTCATCATCACATTCTTTATATATATTATAAATCCATTATATTTGTGTTACCTAGTTCAATGCTGTATTCTGAATTCTGTTCTATTCTTTACACACAACAGCTATTGCACATATGTTGCTCTTCCTGAGGTTTCTAAGATTTTCTTCCTTGTTAAAGGCTTAATTAAGGTGTTTTTCCTTATTTAAATCAAGGATGTTGCATTGCATACACACTGTAAAGCCCACTGAGGTAAATGTGTGCTTTGTGGTACTTTGCTACACAAATAAAATCAACTTGACCATTATATACTGTTTACTCCTCTTATAAACAGTCTCTACATATAAATTCAGTACCTCTAATCATTCATGAACACCTCATAAGTCATTAATAAACTAGTGATTAATCCTTAATGAAGCTTTCAGAAAGCAAAGAGAGTGTATTCTGTAGTTGTTTACACTTTTTGTTGAGTCAAACACTCAACAAAAACATGTATCAGCTGCACAATTTTTTTTTTTAGAAAGCTGTAATATTTTCATTTTTGTATATTCTGCATCACATGAGGATAACGCATCAAATTTCTGGTTTTAAGATAAAGTAACCCTAACCCTTTTCTTCTCTAAACTGTATATATGGGTCAAATTAGACTCTGAACAGTATGTAAGAGGTTTAAGCACACACAATAAAATGTGCAAATGTTTAAAATATTGCTTTTTTTTTTAGCTTCACCAACCGTGAGCTCTGATTTACAACTCACACGCTGTTTGTTCAACTGTAATGTTCATCTTTAAAGAAGCTTTTCAATTCTCGCCTGGCTGAACATGATGAAATGTTTATTATGGGGTTATAGCTACTGCATCACTATTACCAAAGACTGAAAATAGCTGTACTTAGATAGCATCAACGGCATATTGTGCAGTTTGAGAGTCCTGTGCAGTTTAATGCATGTGTCCTTATATCTGATGCTGCAGCAGAGCATGGATAATACCTCATTAGGACTACTGCTGACCTATTCTTGGTGAAAACATAGCTACTGTATGCAGATTATCACCTGTATCTATAGGTTGAAATTGGAATCTGTGCCAATTTTCCCCTCCATTACTAGTAATGAGACCCCTATATGGCTGCGCCTTTTCTGACCCATTGCTGGTAATGGCGTGGACGGGCCCTTTAAGAGGCCCCACTGAATGGATTCTATTATAGATTAATTGATTAAGAGGGTGGCGCTTTGAGATGACAATATATCTCTTTATTGATCTGCCTTTCAATGAGATTGGCTGTTACCCAGCCTCCCTGAGGGATGGTGAGAGAAATAAAGAGGAAGAAAATAAGAGGGAGGAGAGAAGGGGGCAGGGGGTGGGAGAGAAGGTAAAGCAGGGCTGCGTTTAAGGGGGCAACTCATTTCCTGTTTCTTTTGCTGGCTTTCCACAGCTTGGATTGAGTCCCACAGTACGAAAAGAGGGAAATATGAGCAACAGAGCAGGCTGCTTTAAGGCTAGAGATCGCCTACACACACACACACACACACAGACATGTACATCATCTCATTTCTTCCCCCGTTTCCTTCACACTCTCTCCTCCCGTCTCATTATATAAGAATCCTTCTCTCTCTCCGGCTCCCCCCCTCCTCCTTCTTCTTCTTCTTCTTCTTCTTCTCGGAGACCTCTTTGTCTTTGCCATTTCTCCATAATGAGGGGCCCCCTATTAATTTTGGGGCTGTGAAGCGAGACGCACCTCACCCCTCCCACCCCACCCCGCGCTTCGCAAATTTACAAATTGATATGGGTGTATGGAGACAGAGTGGGCCGGGGCGTCGCTGTCTGTTTGCCACCACGCATGGTGATGAGAAGGGCAGATTGGAGTGTCAAAGGCGACATTAACCTCTACTGGAGGCTTTAACCATTCAACTGGTTTCATATACTGATTGTTTTTTGTAATGAGTGGGGATTAGGTTTGGCGTGTGCACCCTGTAAGCTCCACGGATCTCTCAGTAAAGACAGCAGTGGAGTGGGGTTTTGCCAGTAATGGAAATCGGTTATGAAAGGAGACGAAACGGGTGATAAAAAGTGGTTCTTTTTGGATGTCTAACCACCAGTTTTGCGTTTTTATGACTTGGCTGCCTTTTGTCTTTAGTGAGATGATGAGGACATGGAGGAATCCTTAATGTGTTTTCACTGACAGAGAGCCAGAGAGGAGCTCCAGTGCACCGTGAATAACCGTTCACTTGTGTTTGTTTTTGGTTAACAGTGATGGCCTGAGGTAGCACAGATGGCATGTACTTAATATGGTTTTCATGTCAAAACACTCATTTCTTCACCAGTGATCTCTTTTAAATAATAGTCAGCTGCGCATATGAACATTGAAGTAAGTTTTTCTGGCTGTAATAGTTCCTCCTGTTCATACTGGCCATGAAAAGATTGCTTTTTTAATGTGCTTTTAAGTGATAGGGGAGAAAATCCACAGACCTATTATGTGCAGAAATGTATCCCAATGTTTATCCAAAGCTAATATGAGTGGTTGGATGGGTCAGAAATATGTTGAACTTGGAGAGTTCCTTAGTCAATGTTAGTTTCTTTTATCCATTGCCACACTCATCCATGATCTTTATATGTCCATAAATTTGGAGTTTAAACCATCAACTAAAACAAATTTGAGTGATTTGTGACAATATTTGAAAGCACATCAAATGATGCTGGAGACGTGTTCCACATCCAAATCATAAAATGCTAATGTGTATTTTTTTGGAAGGAGTAAAGAGAGTAACTGTGTTGTCTTTAACCCTTACACACTGTTCATATTCTACACCCTTGCAGTATGTTCTGGGTCAGTATACTATCTACTATCAAATTTGACCCAGAACAGCCTCAATGGATAAAAATGTGCACCCATTTTTAAATATTTCTATTTTTGTGCATTTTGGTCCACTTTTGGGGTGTTTTTACAGCTGTTAAATGTCAAAATGATCCAAATAGTATGTAAGGGTTAAATTAATCTTAACCAAATCAGAAACAGGTGTTTTTTTAACAGTGGGTACTTGTTTTGTTGCCTTTTTAGTCTGACAGAGCAGTACAGCAGTACAGCCATGCACAATAACAGTAATCCCAACCTGAACATAACAGCCCTGTAACACATAACACCTCAAAGCTCCCTGTTCAGTTTTTCTCCAGTCTCTGCCAGGGAGGTGATTCATCGTCATGGTGATTGTTTTTGACACAGTGGATTTTGGATGTTGTTGTTTCACTGCTGGACAACATAACAGCAATTTCAGAACCAGAACAAAATTGTGTCCAAATTGTGTCCACTGTAGTCTCCGACAGTCTCATCACCAACCAATATAATCTTCACAAAGGTTATACTTATTGCTGTTGTATTGGATTGCATGATACCCCCCCCCCCCCCCCCCGTGTCGTTTCTGGCAGAAGATGTGAATCTCCTTTAAAATAGGCTTCTTCTCAGGCTCAGAGTGGTGTCAGGACAGAGGGTCAGAGTACACAACCGGCTGCCACGCGGCACTGCTCTGCAATTTAGCCTCCTCTGCTTCCCCACCCCATGGAGCTCCCATCCGTTCCTCTCCTCTGAGATGAAATGACTCTTCCAATTCTACCACTCTGCAAGCGGGGCTGCAGGGGAGGAGGGGTAGCGGCGGCGGCGGCAATTACGGCCCTCCCTCCCTACCTCCTTCCCTCCTTCCCTCCAACACACACACACACACACACACACACATTGACAAAGCTGCCAGAAAGCCTGGACAAAAATTGTGCAATACAGACGAGCTCCATTCCCCGCTCTCACCTGGCGTTAACAGGCAGCTCTGGCCTTTCATACAAGCCATTATGATGTGAGACAGGAGTCATTCAAGCCTAGCAGTTAGTTGCCCCTATTTTCCAGAAAGAACATATGGAATGTCACTAGCAAAAGAGAGGAGAAGGAGAAAGGTTGACATCGTTGAGGGTGTTTTTGACAGGTGAAGGTGTTGTAATGATTTCATTTGCATATGCAACATGCAGCATGCAAAGAGTTTATTTAGCTAAAGCCTTGTCATCTAGGAGTGACATTTAAAACCTATCCATGAATCTCTGTAGTGAGCGTACAGATTTTCTCCTGTGATGAGAAAGTCACGCTAAATCAAAAAAATTAAGGCAGCATCACTGAGATTGGAACAGGTTTCACTAAGATTGCTTGCCTGATATAATTTGCCATTTCAAACTGTATCCTTGTGCCATCATATCCACTTCCACGGAGCAATTACCACACACACACACACATACTAACATGCACACATGAGACAATGCTATGTTTACGTGCAGAAAACAGCCAGAAGCTACGTTCCAATCTGACCCCATCACATCGGATTCCTGCTGAGAGGTTAGCTAATATTCTGTTATTACTTTAGCTGTATTTGATGCAAAATAGCCTATTATATTTCCAGGACGGAGCTGTTGTGTCTGGCAAATTGGAAAGGGAAAGTAATTACACAGTGGATATACACAGCCAGCTCATTTGTAAGTATTGAAAGTGGTTCTAATGAAGCAAAAATAACACTCAAAGCAGAGCAGGGATGTTGTCCTTTTAATACACGTCGATAAATGGGTGAGATAGAATGTGCGTGTTATATGGCCTTTACAATACAAGACCAGTACAATACATGGGGAGATATTCATGAATTCATATCTAAGGAACAAAGGTCAATGCACTTCAGGCTACTTTGCTTTCAGATTGCAGTGCTCAGAGATGTTTGTGGGCTTCTTCTTCTTCAATTTCTACAAGACTATATGTTAGTTCATATTTTAAACCAACACTCACTTTGTTTATATAATCTTAATTCTAATTAGTATTTATTTATTACCACTGTAAAGGTAATGGGAATAGATATTTTAACTCACTCTGTTTTTGTGGGTATGGTTATTTATCCCCTCTGTTATTAAATGCTATTTCTAGGCATGCAGACAGATTTTAAGAAAATATTATTAGCATGTGATATGTATCTGTATACCCATCCATGAGTCTCTGCACTCATACCTGATGTTAAATGTGTTTTCTTTATTTGAATTGTGCCTGTGTTTGGATATAAATATCCTAATTAGCTGAGCAGGGCTGCAGACTTGTCAAGAAACTACATGCCAGGTCAAAGGATGGACTGGCACATACACACATAACTTCTTTTCTTAGTATTACACACGATACTCAGTGCAAATTGTTACTTATGAATGATGATGTTTGGTACAAAACTAAATGATGAACATAATATATGATGATGATGTAGAGCCTTATAGTATTTGAAGTGTTTAACATCCTTGAGTGTGATTTCAGTGAGATTGAAGATGAAGTCCATTTCTTGTTATGTTTAAAGTCATATCTAATGAGTTCCTTTGAGCAGCTGATTATTAAAAAAACAAAAATATGATCTTTGGTTTCTTATGTGTCTATTTGGTACGGTGGCTGGGAAGTGCCATTTCAAAGTGTGAAACACTTTTACAATCTTCATGGAAAGGGAATGTATTAAACATCAGAAGTGATGCGGAAGTGATAAAGTGAGCAGCCCATTCATGTTGCTCTCTGTGGAGTTTATTGTAATGTTTTGCCTGTTTTGTGGATAATGTATGAACCACTTAACACGGTTTTGCTTTTCATGTGGATGATCTCTAGATTGAAACCGACACAAACTGACCGTGTTCACCATCCACACCACTCACTTTATCACTTCTGTGTCACTCCCAGTATTTGGTACATTCCCTTTCTGTGAAGACTGTGTCATTTATAAATGTGTTTCAGGACTGGTAAAAGTGTTCCGCCACCTGTAAATATGCCTCAGGGCTTGTAAAAGTGTTTTGCATCTTGTCAATTTGTTCTTTAAAATGTTTTGTCCTTGGTAAAAGTGTTCTGCTTGTCTGATATGTAAAAATGATTTCCAAAATGTAAATTTGTCTCAAGCTTTGAAAAAGTATTTCACACTTTTGAAATGTTGTTTGGCATTTCACCAGCCACTGTAATTTGGGTTGGGCAATAAGACATATTTTGAGTATTTACTATAATACTAAAGCACCTGTTGCCCTGTTGTGTGACATACAGTGTATTACTGTGTGTGACATGCTGAGTGCATTAATGTGTATGACAGGTGTGTCAGAAAGGCCACACTTTGCTTTCTGAGCAGCTGAAAGTAGCAATAAAGATGCCCACTGACTACACACAGACTCCAGAGCAGGAGTCATTTCCAGCTTATTATCATGCTACAGTTGACATTTTTAAGATGGCTTTGTAATGAGTCTCACAAGCACCTAGTGATAGTGTGGTGGCATCTCATCAGTGACATTGAAATACAAATGGCTGGCAGTGTTGACATACAAAATACCTTAAGTGAAAAAAAAGAAGAAATTTAGTGCTTGTTTTTTTATGCATTTGTTTTTTCCTGGCTGGGTTCATGCCACCTGAGAGTTTCAACCTCAACTCGGCACAAAAGTTCAAATCCATTGTAAATCTTCTTCATTGCAGGGGAGGAGTTTGAGCAACACATTAATCACTGACTGAAAAATACCATAGAATTTACCGGAGGCGCTTGGCTTAAAAGTCGCAGTCATTTGGTAACAACCAGGGTTCAAGTACAAGTCTGAGAAATATGAGAAAACAGGCAAAACCAGTCTCTGAATTTGTGATTGTTGGAATAAAACACGTGATTAAAACGTAATAATGGCTCACTTGGACCTTTTTTCTTGCTAGCCTACATCTGGGTCAGTGACAAATAAGTGTTGGCAAGATCAGTAATTAAAAAAAAAAGGCTTTAAAATAGTTTTAAAAGCAGCATCAGGTTTGTTAAAATGTACATTTAGTATTTTTGTTGTTTTTTTTAACCAAAAGTTAAAGATTGAATGCTCCTGAACATGTCAAATGGTGTAACCACCACATTTGATCCACCTACAGTGTATTTAAGTGTTGTATGAGAATGTAATGTTTCCTGATCTCCATGATTCTCCAGATGAAATGTAATATTTAGAACAATAGTATTCCATTAGCTTTATTTAATATAAAAGTTATAATGTAAGATCATGCCAAACTAGTTGATATGCTGTTTTATTGACTATTTACTGTTTTTAAGCAAGTTGAATTATTTGGTACAAAGTTTTTATGGTTACACCACTTAGACATTTTTGCCATAATCCTCTAATATATTCTCTCTAAATGGATTAAAAGCAGAAATTTGATGCTGGGTCCATAAAAAAAGAATGTGTGCAAGTTATTCATACGTTTGTTTTCACATTTTAAACCTTTAAATTTAAACTAAACCACATGGACACAAAACAACATCATTGACCCTTATATAAAAATGTGTATGAAGACATTTTATGGATTTCTATACCTTCAGCATACAGCAAAGTAACATCTCTCTCATGATCTACTATTGGAATCATGCACTGAAAAAAAGATGTGATTATGAGTAGCTTGGATAGTTTGTTCTGCTTCTATTTTCCCTTTAATAATTGCATTACATTCTCCTGTCACTGTATGAGGTGAACCCTTACAGTAGGAAGCTACACTAATGAAGATAATGAAGTGGACTGCAGAGGCTTGTGCACACTTTTAGTTTCTTGTAGACAGGTGCATAAGAAGAACTAATTAGGAGCTATCTAATTAGTTGAACACAAACCTGTGAAACATCCTTCATTCATATAAACAAATCTATAAAATGAACAAACAACAGCTCTGGAAAAACTACCATCATTTTTCTCCAGCTCCTCCGCAGCTTCGCTTTGAATAAGCCCTAAAGGTCCCTCAAGGAGCTTTCTCTTTTTACACAGCGCTCGATTCCATGGCTCTCGGCGCTCTCCTTCATACCCCCTCCCCCCCCCAACCTTCCTTGCCTGTTGAGCGAATGTGAAAGTAAAGTAAAGTGGCACTGGCTTTCCTCCTCAGCCCTCTCCATAGGCTGTCAGGGTTAAACCTCAGCTACCTTAAGGGGGAAATGTGAGATGATCTGTAAGGGTCAAGTCCAAAACACTCTGGGGGGTCAGGGAGACGGACAAGAAACATTCCACAAGGCTAGGTTACATCTAGGAAAGAGAAAGAGAGAGAGAGGGGGGGGGGATACCTGGGCCTAGAGGGACTGTGTCAGTGAGAGCTATCACTACTGAGTAAACCTACCTTGACAGCCTACGTAAACAGTAGGAAAATAAAGAGAACGTATATCAGCCAGGCTCAAACACTAAGGGACTGTATCACTATCATCTTTTAGCACTGATACCTGTTCCTGCTCTCCTCTTTGTATTGCTTGCATCATATAAACAAGGCCCAGTCTAATTGGTTGTCCTTTTAACCCTTTATCTGGCAAATAACTGTTTGGTATCTTCTGTAAAGATCCAAAATAGTCTCCTCATGCCTCTCTGTGAGGTTGTAGAACCATGTGGATTTTTTATATATAGACTTTTTGGAATATGTTTTACCTTAGACCAGCTAGGAACCATATATGGTAACTTCATTGATCTTGATTTGCAACATAAAAATGACACAAAAACAAAAGAAGTCATGTAATATCCCCCCAATCACTCTGTAGGGTATTTCAGTGAGTGCTCTATAAAGGGTTAAAGGTCAAATAAATATAAAATAATATAAAATAAAAGTCAGAATCATTACATGTGAAGGATGCTTCTTTTTCTTCTATAAATACTTTGTTTTTCGGTGACACAGGATGTAAGTGTGATTGTGGGGACGGTATGGTAACGGGAGTGTGGTGAGTCACACAGAGGCAGACAAAAATGTGCAACCATTCAGACCTGAGAGAGAGAGAGAGAGAGAGAGAGAGAGAGAGAGAGAGAGAGAGAGAGAGAGGGGGGGGCGCACACACACACACACACACACACACACACAGTCTTCATCACTGCCTCTTCTCTCTCCATCAGCAATTCGTTTTCTTCTCCTTCAACCATTGTCAGAGATGGCTTTATCCACTGTGAATGCAAGGACATTGCTTTGGCTGTAGGCTAGGCAGCGCTGCTCTAGAAAAAAAAAAAGAAAGAAAAAAAAGACCTCTTGTGGATGATTTCGACTTTCTCCCTCCTGATGGGGGTAGAAATCAAAATCCCTTGTTCGCTGAAAATTATTGCTGGATTACCTTTGTCCCTCTGCAGCAGTGCTGTCACACTAAAACCTACCCAACCTGGATTTATGACCTGCGCCAGTGTGTAGCACACCAGTGACGCAGGACGCGCTAAAAGGGTGTGTGTGTGTGTGTGTGTGGGGGGGGGGGGGTTTACACATGTATAGGTGTTTGTTGTTTTCATTATATACATCCATCTGAGAGTGTAAGAGAGTATCCCCTCCTTTCTCCCCTTTCTTCATCCCCATCATCTCTTTCTGCCTTTGTCTCCCACGCTCTCTAATGATGACAGGAGTGGCCAGTGCTCCCGGAGAGCCAGGTTTCCCACTTTAATGTCTCCTTGCCTTACTTCCTTTGCTCCCAGCTCAGGTTTCTCTCCAACCCCTGCCCTCTGATTTACAACGTCCCCGATGGCTGATGGGGAGGAGAGAGAGAGAAAGAGAGAGAGAGGGAGAGCTTGAAGCGGGGAGAAAGGGGGGGATTCATTGTTCTCCTTCTCCCACCACTGTCTCTCTTTATTTATGATATCTCCAGCATGACCAGGGACACAGTGTGACCCTGGGGGAAAAAAACGCATAACCCCCCCCCCCCTTCTCCACACACACACACACTGGTGACGGTGACTCCCAATGTGGACTTAACTGAGTGGCTTTCTGGCTGATCACAAGACAATAGCCCCCCTGCCCATCACTGTGAGGGAGTCAGCTGGGTTGAAGTTTGGGTGAATGAGGGCTATCACAGGATCGCACGCAAGGTTGGAACATTAAAGCTGAATGGTGGTAATATTTGTGAGTGCAGGGGTTTGGGGGGGGGGTTTAAAGCATTAAGTGTAACAATGAGTGTTGCTGGCATCATCTGACATCATCCCTCGGGGAGGTGTCACATGTTTTTGTATTGTTGTCCGGTGTCGTTGATGGAAAACAGCAACCCTGATGCTTCTATAATACACACTGGTTCCTTTTCTAGAACCATGTGTTAGATCTATTTAACCTAGAGCTGCATCTAGCCTTAAACATTTAACCCTTACATACTGTTCATATTTGGCATTTGGCCATATCCTCTCAATAATTAGTCTGTCTACATAATTCCTAAACGACAAATCATTAAAGAATAGCTTATCAATTATTTTTTATATATAATAATAAATTGGTGGGTTTTTCTTAATGATGCTTTCAGGGTGCAGAGAGAGTTTATTCTTCAGTTTTTACACTTTTTGTCGATGGAGAAAACTGATTTACAATGATACTGTATGTCGGTCCAATGTTACATTACACAGGACAACATAATGATTTCAATTCATTATATTAAATGAGAATAAACAGTATTTTGGATGGTGGTTTTTGAATTTTTGAATAAATACTCAACAAAACTGCATATCAGCTGCACAAAAAAGTATTTAAAAAGTTGAAATATTTCCATTTTTGTATAATCTGGGTCACATTACAAAACTTCTAGCTAAAAGAAAAGTTTTTACAGTGTTTTCTTCTCTCAACTGTAAAACTGGGTCAAATGAACTCTAAACAGTATGTGAGTGTTAACAGTTTCTAAAGGCCAGCATTGGGTTTCACTTGCCTTGCAGCTAAACTTAAAGTATTTTAAAGGTTTGTAAGTTTGTTTTGGGTATATATTTATAACATATTGGCTTACTGTAAGTTAACTTATGATTTAAAAACATTCATTTTCTCTACAAGTCAACTTACACCAATCTGTATTCAACAAACAGCATTTTTGTGGCAATTGTTCTGTTAACAGAGCTCTCATTGGTTCGCTTTATTTCACAACCTAACAGCTATATATTTGATTAGCTGGAAAGTCTGACAGGAGAGATTCTACCTCTAACCCAGTCAAGTTTTAAGTAGAACTGATCGGTTTTATGCTCAATCGCTCATTCAGCACCTTTGGATGTTTTAAGGATGATTTGGAGGACTAGTGTGTAAGATTTAGTGGCATCTAGTGGAACGGTCTTGGCAGAAATTGTACATAATATTCATAAGTGTTTTAATTAGTGTATAATCACCTGAAAATAAGAATGGTTATGTTTTAGTTACCTCAGAATGAGCTTTTTTGGTGAGTTTTGCAGCCTCTGTATATTCTCACACACAACGTGCAACTTCACTGCAACATGCCAATAAATCCCACACACTGGTACTTTAAGTCAATTTTTATTCAGTGTTTGGTTGTAAAAGAAAATAAGAGTTGACAGGAGTAGTTGATTTATGGGGGGGGGAAGCTTAACACTTGTCACGAACAGCTGCCTTTTGATAGGTGAGCATACACTGCACTGCAGCGCTGAGTCAGCAACTCATGTTAAGACATGAGTCTACAAAGAGCTCACACAGGTAATGACCTATTTGCAGTTGTTAAACAGACTGTGTAGAAGTGGGATGTCTGAGCACTAAGTGGTTTCGCACACCTGTTTGGCCGAGCTTTAGAGCAGGTGGACAGGCCAAAGAGCAAAAGAGCAAAAGGAAGGCTCGACCGTGTCAGGAAGCGGCTCATCGAGGTGTGCGGTCGTTGTGTGTGGAGAAGCGGCTGAGAATAGCGTCCTCAAAACACACACACACACACACACACACACACACACACACACACACACACACACACACACACACACACAACACAACTGATATGAATCAACCTTACAGCTGTTCATGCAACTGTTGTTGAACGTTATTTACACTCCATTACCTCTTCCTGAGTCCTGTGGCTATGGTCATGACAGTGTATACACACTGAGTCTGTGTTCCAGAGAGCAGACAGGCTTCATTTCTGCAGCAGGCAGACATTTATCATGTATCCACACCAATCCACATGTATATTTAAAGCTCATATGGAAGCTTCTCTAGCTTTATTTTAGCTTAATTGCATTATTAAAAATATAATTGGGTTAGAATTTCATTTAAACACATTCGCCGTGCTCCAACATAGCCAGCCTGGGTGTAACGAGGGCTGACCCTCATAAAAAAAGGGCACGCACTGTCTATACATCCAGTTCCTTATTGGGTCTGGTTAACATTTATGAGGAGGGACGCATGCTGAGTTTGAAAATTTGCATGGCGGATTTTATAAATTGGACTTCTGAGGGAGTGAAAACATACAGAGCAGATCATTTAGGAAACAAAATGAATGCAGAGAAGTGTGAGGATGGATATACAGTGAGATAAGAATTCTGATGAGGACTCTCTAATTAAATCTCGCCTCATTATGATGCATACCCTCAAACCAGTTCAAAACGAGGAAGTTTTACATAGGAGTGATTACGAGATGAGCACAAGATATAAATTATCTTTTTTTAAAAATGCATTAAACTTAGTTCTTTAAGTTCCTATCTGGCTGTGACAGGATTTAGACAATGATACATCTGCTGCCTCCTCAATGTCTAGCATCACATGTTGTATTATAAAACCAGATGTAGCCTCAACCTTAAGCAATTTCTTGAACTGTGTGCATGCATCTTTTCAGATGATAGGTAAAGTCAATGACATATCCATCCATCCTATACATCTGTGGACAAATGGATGCACATAAAAATATAATGGAAGAGATAAACATGGATAAGCATGAGGTTTTGAATGCCAGTGTGTATTAACTGCAATTCCCATCCTTATCGTCACAGCTTCACACTGTGCAGAGATGCAATAATAATCGTAGGGTTGTATGAAAAGCTGACCTTGTGTGGGTGAAATGTGGATTGATTGTGTGCTTGTGTGCTTTTTTCCCACTGTAACAATCTACATTAGTTGTCACTATTTGTCTGTAAAAAAAAAAATCTTTCACACAGAGGATTTCAGTTTTTTTAGATCTGGTGAAAAGACTGATGGACGCTGTGAACTGTGATTTTACAGTAACTTGTTGCACAGGTGATGAAATGAGGTGGTGAGAAAAAGTGGTTGTCATTTAAAAAGAGTGTGAAGAAAAAGAAAAAAGGGTCGCTTTGGGATTTGCCGGGTGAAGGGCCGTAACACTCAGCTGGCTGATCTCTCTGACCCTGAGTCGTTCATGCCTAGGCCTCGATCCACTGAGTCAGTGTATTAAATTGCACCAGTTGCTCTGTACCCATCACATCTGATTTTTATACTAGCACTGATGCTGCCTATTCACACCCGTTTCACAGTGGGAAACATTCCACACATTTTGCAGAGGTAGCCTTGTCTGGCACTTGATCTGGAATAAGTCTAAAACTTGTCATACACATATTAAGTGTGGCAGGTGGATTGTGACTAACATCTCCTAGCACACACACACACACACACACCTACACACACAAGCAAACAGGACCTGATGATTTGAACTCAGAAATGCAATATGTAAACAAACAGCAAACACAGACAGAAAACCTCATGTCCTCTCTGAAGATAAAGCCGTCTCTTTCATTGAAGTCACTGGATTATATCAGAAGCACCATTTATTTGAAACACTCGCTGTCAGTCATCTGCTCCTCACTGAAACAACGCCAACACGCACAGCTGCAAGGCTGCGTATGTAACCATGACACTGTTTCCAGTTACACACACACACACACACACACACACACACACACACACACACACAATTTTTCCAAGCACAGCAGACACATTTTTCTTCTGCTGGTATTTTGTTAGAAAAGAAGAATAGTAATGGGGAAACAGTGGGGAAGCGTCTGGGTCCTTTAAGGTGAAGGCCTAAGACGAAAAACGAAAAAGAAATTTTGCACTTCTTATCTATATATGTTTAAATTATTTATATTCTCTGGAATAATAGTAATAATTTGTTTGTCATTGTTATAAACTTGAACTAATATGGATGGGAAGTGGACTTACCATATAAGGAAACAGGAAGTCTTTGTTGACTGATTAATGGGCACAACTTGCTGGTTGTTGTCCGGCTTGTTGATTGTGAGTGTTATCAGTCTGTGGGTATTTCTAGAGTTGAAACTGTATCTCAGATTTTAGGTTAACTTCTGCGTTTTTATGTCTTAATTTTTGCTATGTTTGAATTGATGTGTGCTGCAGTGTTCAGACACAGCAGTCAGTATCAAATGGAGACATTTTCCTACAATCATTCTCCTAGTCTTAGCCTGCAGTCACGACACATTTCAGTTAGAAATAAACACATTGGTTGTATCATTTTTATGATTTCATAATCACAGTTTCTATACTGAAAACCTACAATTTTCATTTCTAGTTGTGTTGCCATGGACACGAAATGGAAATAAATGGTTTAGTTAGGGCCGGTGAAAAAACAGCTGAACAAAAAGCTAGTGCCTTTTCCCATTGGCTGATCAGTATGAGACATCTGAATCTACATTAAACTTATTTATATGGTATTGCTGCCTTTACTTCAGGCTAACTACATTGAATTCAAGTATATCTAAACTCAAAATAACAAAAACATTAGATTAGCATTGGATGCATCTTTAGCTGTTGAACAGCAACTAATGATTATTCTAGATATTTTACTTTCATTCCAGCTGAACAAACATTAAATAAGCCAACATGATGCTTTTATTTTTCATTTATTTTCACAAAATAATATACATGTAGTTGTTTTCATGTCATATTTAAATTTAGTGATGTCATGATGGTATGTGGCTGATTTCCCAGAGTCATCTTCTGTGTCTTGAGAAGCCAGTTAGTGCAAAGAAACCTTTAACATGCTGAACTTGCATGTCACAGTAATTATAATTATGACATAATGTTGTTGGGTTTTTTTTGCTAAATGTGGTCCTATTGAAGGCCAGGGTCCAGGGTCCGGCTGTTATCTCCTCTACATTGAACAATGAATGATCAGTGATCAGTGTTTTGATCCAGTAAAGTGTCTTGTTTTGTCACTAAACCTCCTTTTCTGGCAAAGTGTTTTCGAAGATTCAGAGTTGCTCATTTCCAACAAGCACGGCAGAGTTTGTTGAGAATGTAGAGAAACTACTCATAGTGTATGTGTGTATGTATATAACAGGTACGACAGAAGAAAAGCATCCCAACTGACAGCTCACAGTGTTCGGAAACAGCTGAGTTGTAATTCAAACAAACCAGCCAGCACAGCTCCTGTCTAAACTGTCTAAGCTGTCTATGACGATGCAGCTCACACAGCTAATGGCAGGCATCATTAGCTTTGTAAGACATCATCACTTTGTGTCTCTTTCTTCATCCAAACTAACCAGCGATTTTGTGACGGTCAGCTTGTTAATTCACAGAGTCTGGAGCCAGGGAAAACATCTCAGCTATGAAACTTGCCAGTGTTTTCTTCCTGGACGGGCAAAGCAGAGCAGACCTGCCAACAACTCATTAGGAGATGACTGGCTGCTTCTCCTGAGCTGGACTCCATTATGAAGAAACTCTGAGCACAGTGTGGAACATGACATCTCAGACTGCCAACAATGAGTTAATTAGGCTGATATCTGATGACCGACAGAGCCACTGGAATTCAATGTTTGTGAATGGGATAAAACTGAGGGGTCATGACATGATTAAAAGAGTGGTAAGAAAGAAAGAAAGAAAGTAAGAAAGAAAGAACAATTGGGATGAAATTGAAAAAAGGGGGGAAAAAATGCTTCCAAAACAGTCATTTAAGTTCATTTTTGTATCGGCTATAATCAATATTTTTATATTAACCTTTACATACTGTTCAGTGGCAACTTTTTACATTTGAGAGGTGTGAAAAACACTTTATGCACATTTTCATTAGCTGGACATTTCCTAAATGTGACCCACAGTATTCAAAAATGTGTGCAGTTGATATGCATGAATGTATACATTTGACATGTGTGTATTTAAAAATGTCATTATATTCATCATATTCTATGTATTAGTCTCATAAGTCATAAAATTGTGATGATTGTGATTTTACACAAGATTAATCAACCAATTATTAATGACTGATGGGGAATGTATGAATAATGAATTATGAGTGAGTATATGAACAGTATGTAAGGCTTCAGAATGCATCACATGACTACTGTAGGTGTATTTGTGAAAGGAGAAGTCACAGAGTCACCATCATGACTCTGCAGTTTCCCTCCAGCTCCATGGACATTTATCACATCTTTCAGCTCTTTACACTCTCCAGCACCACACTGTAGCCAGACACAGCTAGCCACCAGCTGGTGAGGAGCCAGCTATTTTTCCTCAGGAGCTGATGGAAAGGGGAAAGGAAAAAGGAAAGTGGATTTTGGACTGACATTCATCATGGTGCACACAAACACAACTGCAAATCTGCTGGATGTGTAAATTCAGCACTCAACCATTCGCTAACAAGCCTTATAGTCGATATATATATGTATATCGACTTAAAAAGCGATAATATGTAAATGTTTTGTTTGTGCTGCACAAAAAAATCTATTAATACAGGTTTAAGGAGGCATGAACAAAGCTTACTGGTTCCACATGAGGTTAATGAGGCTGCATGTTTGATTCAGCTACTAAATAGAAAGAGTTGTTTTTTCTATGTATTTCTCATATCAGTTGTCATAATGTGTGTTTTTTTTTTCAATGTGTGTGTGCAGAAAACAAAATGTGTTGATCCCACACGGTTGTTTGCCCACAGATGATACACTGTGTGGTGACTTTGTGGATGAAAACAAATGAATAATACATAAGCAAAGCAGCTCATCCATCCAGCCCTACTGTACATTGTCTACTGGGCCATTTGAAGCAGTTGAGGAAAAATAAACAGCTGATCATTTAACACCAGGGAACACTTATCCTGAGCCAAAGAGTCAAAGAAAACTGTAAATATCCATCTCTGTGAGTTCAGCTGCTTTGTCTGCAAGGACAACGCTATCGATCTGGTTGTTCATGTAACTGGTTGAAGTCTTTCACTCAGGATAAATACACTGTTGTGGATAGTAGCAGGGTGCCGGTTTGGACCATTCAACTTCAATGTGATATTTACAGATACAGCAAGTACTGCTAAATTATAGAGGCTTTATTTAACCCTTGCATATTGTTTGGAGTCAAATTTGACCCACTTTTACATTTGAGAGGTGTAAAAACACTCTATACACTTTTCTTTTAGCCAGACTTTTCCTATTGTGACCCCAAAAATACAATAATGGAAATAAAAAGCATAATTCTTTTTATTTTTGTGCAGCTGATTTTGTGCAGCTGCGTTAATTCAAAAATCACCATTCTTCATATTCTATAAAATGTTCTCCTGGACCATGGGACGTCAAACATGCGGCCCGTGGGCCAGAACTGGCCTGCCGAGGGCTCCAATTCGGCCCACTTTCCTTCCTTCTTTTCATCCCTCCTTCCTTGCATCTGTCCTTCCTTCCATATTTCCTCCCTCCCTTTCTTTCCTTCCTGTCTTATTTTCGTTCCTTTTATCCTTCCTTCCATCTTTCCTTACTTCCTTTCTTCTGTCCTTCCTCCCTTTCTTAATTCCTTCATTCTATCCGTCCATTATCTTTATCTTTTTCGATCTTTCTTTCCTGTCTCCTTTTCATTCGTTTCTTCCTTCCTTTTTTTCTTCCCTCCTTCCTTCCATCTTTTTAATGGTCCAGCCCATATGAGATCAAATTGGGCTGTATATACACCCCTGATGTGATAGTGATTGTGAATGTCTTTTTCCCCATAAATAAATATAGAATACACTGTGTGCTTGCTGGCAGCATCATTAAGGATGAATCAAACATTGATTAATGACTGATGGTGACTTTATGAATGTGAATTAGTGCAGAGACTAAATATGAGTCAGAATATGAACAGTATGTGAGGGTTAACAGTATGACTGTAGTGTGAGCAGCTGTTTTTTACTTACTAAAATGACTGGGGAAGTTGTGACAGTGGGGTGTGGATGTGGCTAGTGTAGCATAGCGGAAGGTTGAGACAGTACTTACACAGGTCAGATCATACTGAAACATAAACAGTGAGAGGTAGAAACACATAGTCTGAATAACAGCATGTATATGGATAAAGAAAAACTGGCTGGAAATATGAACTATCGCTTCTAGAAACTATCAAGAATTTAAGCAATGAGTCAAATATCATCATTTGTTGTAATTCAAAAACATGCTTTCATATAAACAGAACTAAATTTGATAAAGTGACAGTGATAACAATAAAAGATAATAATAAATAATATTAAGGCTTAAATAATCCTTTAATAAAATATAAATAAAACCCTCCTATCTAAGGTTAACTATATAAAACAACTTAGTTTATTACATGAGGATCAGTCAGTGTATGACTGCATGAGTACATTCTGGATTTCTCTTGTTTATATGATTGTTATTTAGGCTCATTTTAATAATTGCTTAATCTGTTCATTTTTTAATCAATAGTCAACAAAACAATGTCCGTGACATCCTCAAATGTCTTGTTTTATCCGATCAACAGTCCAAAAGCCCAAAGGTATTCAGTTTATAATGACATAAAACAGAAAAGCAGCAAATCCTCCCAAAGGAGAATTTGATTTTTTAATATCTAAATTGTGAATAATTCCATTTCTGACAATCAGCTGATTGAAAAATTGTTCCAGCTCTGATGTCTTCCCTAAAAAACAGCTTTGTGCGCTAACCTTCACTAACCACTAGAGAAAAGAAGTCACTACTCATAGTAATTCCTACGTGTTGTTGAGATATTTTAGTTATTTTTACACCTTCTTGCTACTGTTGCTTTATAATATTAATTTCCCTTGTGTTCCAGGAAACGGCATGAGAGCAGAATGAAACCACGGCTCTAATTAACTGAGATATTAGTATTTATTTATTCATTGGTATTGAATCAGGGCTTGTGTGCAGTCAAGGCAGGACCTTTGTGTGCGACCCTTTCTTTAATAGAGACATTCACACATGCAATCATCAAGTCAATGGAATGAACTAAATGATTTACAACGCCCAATCAAACGAGCTGTAAAAAGGCAGTAGGGTGAGTTCGCGTGTGACAGTCGGTCGCTCTTTGTGAACTGTGACATCACGCATCTAATCCCAATGAAACGCACCAAAAAGTGAAATTCCATTAATTACTGCCTCACCTTCCACATGGCCTGCAGTACTGAGCTGTACTGTGAGTGCTGTGTCTAAGCCAATAGGAAGGCACGTCTGACTGAGCCCCGCTACTCTCAGCCCAATTAAACCAAGCTCATAAATAACATAAACAATGGTGCACTCCCTTCAGGCTTTGTAGTAATCAGCCTTTAGTTGTCAGGGTATAGAAGCAACAGCACGCACACACACACACACACACACACACACACACACACAGGTATAGTACACAAGTGATTCATGTGATAAAGGTAAAAGTGGAATAATATGATAAATATTTGCAATTATCTCTCACACAAGTAAGCACACATCATCACATGCATTACATGTACATCAGGGATGTCAAACATGAGGATCGTGGGCCAGAACCGGCCACTCTGTCCGTCCATCATATCTTTCCTCCCTCACTCCTTCCTTCCATCTTTCTTTCCTGTCTCCTTTTCATTCCTTCCTTTTTTCCTTTTTTCTTCTCTCCTTCCTTCCATATTTCCTTTCTTCTGTCCTTACTCCCTTTCTTCCTTCCTTCATTCTGTCCATCCATCATATCTTTCTTCCCTCCCTCCCTCCTTCCTTCCATCTTTCTTTCCTGTCTCCTTTTCATTTCTTCCTTCCTTTTTTTCTTCCCTCCTTCCTTCCATCTTTTTAATGGTCCGGCCCACATCAGATCAAATTGGGCTGTATGTGGCCCTTGAATGAAAATGAGTTTGACACCGCTGATGTACATATACAATATGATTCAATCAATAAACATGCATGCATTCAAAAGTGTAAAATATATATATGAAACTCCTCACTAATTGAGTTAGGACTGAATTCATTCTTCTCCCAGAATAGCTAATGAGAGGATTGGGATTAGAGATGGAGTCAGAGTAAAGTGTCTAGTTTTTGTAGCATTGTTTAACTCAGTCTCCCCAACACTGTGCACAGCTACTGCTTACTCACAGCCAACCCCAAACACATTGTATATTTAAACCTTGTACTCTCAGTCTCCCTGGATAAATTGGCGAAGGCTTATGCATACAGATTGCATTTATTTTAATTGGCTGTTGTTTTCCAGCAAGATTATGAGGGACTTCTGTGAAAAGAGACGACGAGAGACACACATAGACATGTGACACAAACGCACATACACACACACACACACACACACACACACACACACACACACACACACACATACGCATTCTTTGACAGCATGGAAGGGAATGTGCCTGTGGCCACCGTACTCAGTGTAATTGTCAAATACAGAGCCCCAGATGGCCCTCCGCGGCCCTGGGCCCTCTGCTCTCACATCAGTGGCACGTAAACACGTTCACAGCATTCACTCCTGACTCATTAGATACAGCCTCCCTTTTATGATTTTACTTGGCTGCTTAATTCCCTGTGCTGCTCACTTTAAATCTGTGTATGACTGTGATTAAATTTTAATATACTGCCTCTGCTGTGACCTTGAGGCAGAGTCTGTCCCTCGTCAGCTCTAAAAAGGGAAATTAGCAAAAATGTATTCTTAATTACGGCTCAAGCGTGAGTGGCAGGCTTTGTTTGGGTGAACTTGTGGGACGCAGAAAATGCATTTGAAGCTGTATGAGCACAAATTATGCCTGGCTACTTCCCTATAATAAAATATCACATATATTTGTAGAATGGAAGAGCCAAACTCATGGGCATGAATTCCTCTGAGCCAGAATAATGCACTTCGGCAAGAGTGCCCCGCCGAATAAACAATGGATGGCTTATTCAGCCAAATGTGAATCATCACATTTCAGCTTCATAGCTTCGTCATTATCATGCAGTAGTTTATCCCCCAGTCTTTCATAAAGTTCAATAATTCCTAATGAATGTAGTCTCAGGTAGATTGTTCTGCATCAGAATGAGCTGCAGTGTCAGCTCTGCATTGCAAACACAAAGCAAAGCCTTGTGCATCACTAATAGTAAATGTATTGCATGTTAACAGCTGGTTTGGACATGCATTAAAGCAGGCGTGTCAAACTAATTTTCATTCAAGGGCTACAAACAGCCCAATTTGATCTCGTGTGGGCCAGATAATTAAAAAGATGGAAGGAAGGAGGGAAGAAAAAAAGGAAGGAAGGAAGGAACAAAAAGGAGACAGGAAAGAAAGATGGAAGGAAGGAGGGAGGGAGGGAAGAAAGATATGGTAGACGGACAGAATGATGGAAGGAAGAAAGGGAGGAAGGGCAGAAGAAAGGAAGTAAGGAAAGATGGAAGGAAGGATAAAAGGAATGAAAGGAAGACAGGAAGGAAAGAAGAAAGGAAGTAAGGAAAGATGGAAGGAAGGATAAAAGGAACGAAAAGAAGACAGGAAGGAAAGAAAGGGAGGTGGGAAATATGGAAGGAAGGAAAGGAAGGCGGGCCGGATTGGACCCCTCAGCGGGCCGCTTCTGGCCCACGGGCCGCATGTTTGACATCCCTGCATTAAAGCCAGTGTAAGCAGATGTGTCTTATGTATGTATGCTGAAGTATAAAGTTGTGTGTGGAGTTAAAAGCAAGATATTCGTCAAGAACAAAGGTGTGTGTGCATGCATCTGTTTGCTAAGCAGGTTCAACATGTAACCCTTGACACCTCACTCTGCATGCATACACACACACACACACACACACACACACACACACACACACACACAGACAGACAGACAGACACACAGACGCTCGTGCCGTCATTCTGGGCTGCTCCGCTTGAGCTCCCATGAGGAGAGTCTATTGATCAGGGAAGAATCTCCTTAATTAAGGCTGAACTGAGTAGGAAGGAAACGCGGGGCGGGGGGAGAGGGAGAAAAAGACAAAAAAAAGACAAAAGGAGAAGAGAATCTGAAGAGGCAGTTTGACTTGTTGCTCTGTACTCGACAGAGCAGACGAGTAAACAACAAAGAGGAGACAGCGAGGGAGGGAGGAGAGGAGGATGACAGGGAAAGAACACATGGGAGGAAAAGAGGCGTGAACACAGGAGTGAACTGTAGAGAACATGACACACAGGACTAAGAGGCGAGACAGACAAAGAGACGAAGGTGAGGAGCTGAATTTACTACACGAGCTCTGAGATGATGATGACATCCCACAATTCATTGCTGTACTTTTTACGAGGATGGAAGAAACAAAGAGGGAGCGTGATTTGATTCCAATGGCCCTTCGAGCATTTCAATGCTCCAGGGATTCAATTAAAAGATGCAATTATGTTTTTTTTTTTTCACAACATCCCCCACCTTCCCTTTGTTTCCCCCCCAATAACTGCACCTCGACCAGCCATTCCACTGCTGTAGCAGGAGGGTTGTTGTGTTTGACTGTGTTTCTCTCTGCTAGCATGAGTATGATATTCGCTGAAGGGTGGATGCTTTTATCTAAAGCACCGTGTACCACTGTGAGTGCATTTTCACAAAGGACACTGCTTAAAATAGGTGCACCTGTGGTTTATAAAGGGGGGATAAATTCATTTTCAAACTGCTAAAAGCACATTACAGCGACACTGAAGCTCTTCTTTGTCCACTGATTGAACATTTAAGCCAAAAAATCATTTTCACTTGTTGAGGGTTTGGGATGTGAGTCCTGTCTGATCAACTTAAAGTGATACAGTATTAAATATTTGAGGAAAAAACACTTATTTCTTTGTATTTTTGTTGTTGTTTTATTGCATTAAAATGAATTCAATGGACGTTTTATGCAAGATCATTGATCCAACTGCACAAACTGAAATTGTAAAATAAATGCTGTGTTCATTAAGAGGTATGTGTTCATTAGATTTCATCATTTCCTCAATCAAAATCACTAAAATTGCCTTTAAAGCTATAAATGTTCCACTCCATTAGTAAGGTCTCATTTGAAATGTTACTGAAGACTAAAAACTTTAGGTCCTGCTGTCAGAAAGAAAGAAAAGGCAAGAAAAATATGTCATTAGAAAATATGAATAGAGCTGTCCATAGTCTTTGTACTATGACAGAAGGAACAGTACAGAAGCTTTGACATGAAGTTAAAAATGTGCTGCAGCTGCTGTTCACCACTAGATGAGTGGCATCAGACATCCACACACTCATTATTGCATCTATTACAGCAAATGAAGACCAAGGTTAAGGCTAACTTCCTTCTTCAGGCTAAAATGCAGCAGTCAGCTGACTGGAATTCACACCAACCAGGACAGGTGGTATAAATCAGCAGTGATGAAGCCAGAGACCAAACACAAGTCTGCATGAATCAAGAGATCAGATCAACCAAGAGAAACACATAAAGCAAATAAAGAAACATAAGTAGAGTATTAAATAGAAACATGTTGTTCTGCTGTGATATGAAATCTTATATATAGATGTATATGCAGATCATGTGATTCTGCTAATGGTTTTATTCTTGCTTTAACCAACCCTGATCTGAGTTCTGCCACTTTCTTGTCTAGAATGTAACCATTGGAGTTATATCCTGACTGCACTTGTCTGATCTGTGTGGAATTCTTAGATATTGTCTGTTTATTCTTTTGTATTTTATTGTGATACAGAGCTGCTTCCTTAATAAAGTTTTGAATTGGATGAAACGGAATGAACATGTCCTAGTTGAGAGTTTCTTTAAGAGAGTTTTCTTGAGGAGCTCATATAAGTCAGGTTAGAACATATTTATGGAACAGGGTCACAGATTTATAATGAGATCTGCACTGACATATCAAATAGTCCTTGTACTTTGATTTAGGACTTACTTTTATTTGGATGTCATAATTGTATCGTTTAGTTTCTGTGCTAAATGCATTTTAACATCATTGTGATATCACTTATAAAGGCATGTTGGGTCTCTTTAAATGAAATAAAAGAGTCTAGACCTGTTCTATGTGTGAAATGCCTTGAGATGACTTTGTGGTGATTGGCTGGCCGCTATATGAATAGATTGATTGATTTATATATCTACAGTACATCAGTCTCCACATACTGAGATAGTAATAACAAGCTACTCAACTGTAAAGAATCTGAATCTCTGCCATGTCAAGGTAAGTTAACTTTGCTGTAGTAAGAAGATAAGATGATTACCTTCTATAGAGTAGGTTCAATGTTTAAACCTTCTAGTGCCTCCATGTTCAGCTCTACACAACATACACTTTTCTACATGGACAAGTGATGTAAATGACTGATTTTGAGGGACAAGAGATGATTCTACCAATAGATTTTTTTTTTGTCCAGAGAGTGGATGCTTAAAATAGTCACACTTGCATATTTATCCTTTTCCATGGAGTGCATGCTTTAAATCATTACCATCTGGTACTAGAAGCTGCTACGCCAACTTCTCTTACATTACTTGTATGTGCCACTCACTAACAAACCTGTTCATATCAGTGCTTCTTGCATATGAGGTCCATTGTATTTGCAGTCTGTGGGTCATGGGCTAGTTAACACTGATAGTGGTGGGCTTTGCTATTCTGTGTGTAAACATGATATAAACATGACAAACAAAGATTGTATGTAAATGACACATTATGTTAAGGGATAGTTTAATTATTTTCTAGGAATTTGAAGGTTTTTCCATCTGTAGAAACTCAATGAAAGGCTTCTTATCAGCGATGCTTTACTGATATGAAGCCTAGAGCTGTTGCAGTGATGATAAATCAGAAAATTAGACTGGGAGGTCTGTTGGTTAAAAAGTTATCTTTCAACCTGACAACCTGTGGTCAACCTTTGTGTCAGCAAACAGTCACCTTGAGCTGGTCACTGAATCCTAACTAGCTCCTGTGCTGCGGTAGGTCCTGACCTGCAGTATCTGTGCTGTGTTCATTACACTGCAGCATATTTTCTAACAGCTTTAGTTTCTATATTCATGCCTGTTCAGCAGATTTTGGGAGATAAATGATGTCAAATAGATAGATTTCTCAGTTAAACTGTACATTACATTGCTGCTGTGAAGTTTAACTGATATTCACCATATTTTATTTGTTAATAACATATATTTAATATATTATTATTGTATATTGAACCAGAATGTACTCCTAAATGTTCTTGTAAATTAACATAATGCAAATTTTAGCATTAATATGAGAGGCACAGCCGTTTCCCTACAGGACACTGTGGCCTCAAACTCAACCTAGAATGTTCCTAATCATCACCAAGCCACAATAGTGAAAGGATTCCTTATGCTGCCAGCTCCAAAGCCTTTTTTTTTTTTTTTTTTTTGGTTTATTGTCCGTACACATGAATTCTCTCCTTTGAGGACATTCAACTGTCTTTTCATCCAATTCAGGCGACACCTCAGTCAGCTCACAGTGGACTCAGCCCCTGCTGTCATGATGTAACAGGAAGGGATTGCCTACTCTAGACCACACAAACTCACTCCTTTCCAACTCATTGTTCACAAAGTTAGAGGGAAAAAGAAACATAATTAGCAAGATCTAACTTAATAAATGTCCGACACAAATGTTAAGTACAGTAGGAGGGGGTGGGGGTGTAGTTGAGATGGGATTCCGATGTTGATGAGATGGATATGGTGCTTATTTGGGGGAGGCGGCCCCGGCGTTGAGCTCATCAAGTGGCCCATTTTCACACACAGTCTGTACACTCCAACTAAATCTAATAAAGCTCTGTGAAAAACGTTCAGCAGCAACATCAGAGAGCTGTCTCACAACACTCTTTCCCTCACCGCCTCCGCTCGTGTCGGTCTAAAATTGCATGGGCACATTGCCTGAAGTGCTTTGGAATATTGAAGGCTGGTGCAATAAAAAAAAAAAGAAAAAAAAGTGTTAATTATGTGGGAGTCGATGTAAGATTTTTGGAGTAGCATTCGTCTAGAAAACTGAAGAGCTGTGGTGTGAGAGGCCACAGATGTGATTGTAAAGTATAGAAAAAGCTTCATGGATGTCACATTAGCTGAGTATTGTTTGTCTTCAAATGACTCACTGTTTGGGTCAAACAGTGAGTCATTTACTCTGAAATCTGATGACTTTTCCTTAAGTGGCCCAAAATGCACAAAAATTAAGTGATTTTAAAATGTTCTACTTTTGTATAGGTGCTACAAATGTTTGTCTATTGAGGCTGTTCTGGGTCAAATGATCTCTGTATCTATTGCCATGTGTTTTAGTGAAATGAATAGTTAATAGTTTTAATAAGATTTCTTTTTATGATGTAGCAGTGAAGACTGATGGCTCTAATGGTTCTACAATAAAGCCCACACTTCCATAAACACTTTACATTAAATACATTTCCATCATTATTGCTATGTTATATTTTCATGTCTTAGGTTAAATAGGACATGATATTGTGTGATAGGAGCTGTTTTTTCTCCTAAAATGAGCTAAAACAATTGAACAATTTCAGTCAGGCTTCCGTCCCCTCCACAGCACTGAGACAGCCCTAGTGAAAATCACAAACGACCTCTTGATGGCATCTGACTCTGGACTTCTATCCATTCTGGTTCTCCTCGACCTGAGTGCAGCCTTTGACACCGTTTCTCACGACATCTTCCTGGACAGATTAGCCTCCATTGGAATCACTGACATCCCTCTGGCTTGGTTCACATCATATCTCTCTGGCCGCACACAGTTTGTTCAAATCAAGAACCTGAGATCCAGCTCCTCTCCAGTCTCTAGTGGTGTTCCCCAGGGCTCTGTCCTTGGCCCCCTCCTGTTCATTATTTATCTTCTGCCTCTTGGTCACATTCTCAGGAAATTTGACATACAATTCCACTGTTATGCTGATGATACCCAACTCTATCTTTCCACTAAGCCTACTTCCACTCTGCCACCCACAGCTCTATCCGACTGCTTACTGGAAATTCATTCATCATTCATCATGGCTCTCACTAAATGTTCTTAAACTTAATGGCGAAAAAACTGAGGTCCTCCTCATTGGTACCAGATCAACCCTAGCAACACTCAACACTTTCTCCATGACCATCGACAATACCACTGTTCCTCCATCCCCTCAAGTAAAGAGCCTGGGTGTCATCCTGGACAACACAATATTTTTCGAAGCCCACATCAATAACGTTACTCGGTCTGCATACTTCCATCTACGTAACATCAACCGTCTCCGTCCCTCACTTTCACCAACCTGCACCGCTATCCTGGTAAACACCCTGATCACATCTCGTCTGGACTACTGTAACTCTCTCCTCTTTGGTCTTCCGCGGAAATCTCTCCACAAACTCCAACTTGTACAGAACGCAGCCGCTCGTATCATAACTAGAACTCCCTTTATTGAACACATCACTCCTGCCCTGCAGCAACTTCACTGGCTCCCGATCAAATCCTGCATTGACTTTAAGATTCTACTCCTCACATTCAAGATCCTTCACAACCTGGCACCATCATATCTCTCTGAACTTATTCACATCTACACACCTTCTCCAACTCTCCGATCCTCCTCTGCCAACCAGCTCTTCGCTCCATCTGCCAATTTAACCACCATGGGGTCAAGAGCTTTCAGCCAATCTGTCCCCAGCCTCTGGAACTCTCTCCCACCTGACATTCACACTTCAGACTCTGTCTCTACCATTAAATCCTGCCTGAAAACGCACCTATTCAGAGTGGCCTACTCTGTCTCTCACTAACTGCAATCTTCATTCTTGTTTATTTATTGTACTAATGCACTTTGAAGTCACGTTCATATTTATTCTTCTTTATTCTTTATCTTTGCACTAAATGTCACCTGATTTTTATTGTTTGATGTACTGTCGTTGTGTTATATGTGCCTTGTAAGGTGACCTTGAGTGCTTTGAAAGGCGCCTTTAAATAAAATGCATTATTATTATTATTATTATTATTATTATTAATAAAAAATACACTCTCTCTGCTCATGAATCAAGAGGGGATTCTCAGACCGGTTCAAAACAGACCCAGATCATACTGTGAGAGTGCTGAATATAAACAGTATGTAAGGGTTAAATGAATACTGTAGCATACTGTAGTCATGCTAACAGTAAAAAACAATATGCATTTTTCAGAGATTCCAATCCAGGAAGTCATTGAGTTTCTTTTAATCAAGCAAAAACATGTTTCTACATGTGTCGAATGTAATATAGCTCAGACGGTGCAACGCTGTTTCAACACAGAGATCATTCTTTTTTCCCTCTTTTGATCTAAATGAATGTTGCAATCAATAACAGCTTTCAAAGTCTCGACTTGTGAATTATTAAAGCTGATGAGCAAAGGTGCCCCATCAGATTTGAGATCCTCATATTTCAAACAGACAGAGGGTCACGTCCCCCCCTCTCCCTCCCCCTCCCCCAACCTTTAGTGGATAAACACTTTACAGGCCCATGTTATGATCTGTTTTTCTCATCAAGTATGTTCATCTGTCACGGCGCATCCACCCCTGCTGTTTACAACCCATTTCCATGTTGGTGGTTGTTTACAGCTCAGTTCCAGCTCGCAAAATGCAGTTCAGACGTGAAGGCCGGCTCAGATTAATATGTCGTTAAAAAAACGGTTTCGGAATATTAAAAAGTAAAGTTACAACAAAGTCAACTACACTGATGGGAGCGTTTGATTGCCAGAGTCTCAAAAGTTGTTGACTGAAGTGATTTAGAAAGTAGTGTACTGTGTGTGTATTTTATGACACATGAGCAGAAGTGTGTAACGTTCATGCTCATGCTACAAATATTCTCTCCTGTTTTGCTGCTTCCACCAGGTCTAATTTGTCAGTTCACCAGTCAGCGTGGTATCTTGAAAATCTGTTAACAGATGTCTGTGAAATGGGGAGAGTTCAGCCACGGGTTGAGAAACAAATGAGTGGCTTTGTTGTGGATCCAGGCTGAGCTGTGGATCCAGGAAAATAAGAAAAAAAAATCTCTCCACAATCAGACAATTTTCTATCTTTTTTTTCGATTTTTCCATGAACTTCGGTACTAAAGAAGCTCTGTGTCCGCTGCTACTCCCACGTGACATTCTCTCATCGCTGCAACATATATCAAATGCAGCCTTTTACATGACCAAAGTGTAGCCTTCTGTACTCTGCTCACTCTTTTTTCCTCCATGCTGATGTTCATGTAACATTTCACCATGCCTCCCTCTAGCTCAGAATCCACCTGTAGGCTCAAACTCAGGAGGAAAGGTATTACTGTCGCTCCCTGCGGTGCTGTACCAGGTTTTCTTCCTCGTGGGGAGCAACGAGTCGGAGGCTTGACACCAAACACATTCACGCTGAAGACTGAGGTTTGTATCCTGACTCCTGAGCCCTCTGTAGAAAGCAACAAGAGCACTCTGTGGTTTAGGTATTAAGTTGTGTCCTATGCTTCACAGTGCTGCCAGTGTCTAAACATAAAAGCATAAAAAGATATTTTCTGTTGTAGTTTAACCTGTTTATCACTGTAATTCTAGCTTCTTTTTTTTTTTTTGAACATTTTCTTTTATTAACGTAACAAATTTAGAGAATAGCACATCCTTGAGTTATGTATGTAAGTTATGAGTGTAGCAGAAAAACTACAGTACTGGCATTGGCTGCTGGACCATTTTTAATCTCTTTACTCTTCCTAAAGGTCCAGTGTGTAGAATTTTGACGCATCTAAGGGTGGTGTTGCAGATTGCAAAAAACCTCAATACCCCTCCACTTCCAAGTGTGTAGGAGAATCTGCATTGACTACAAAACATGAAAGGTTCTCTCTAGCATTTGTCCCTTGGGCTACAGTGGAAGAGGACCCACTCCCTATGTAGATATTGTATAAAGGTTCAGTCTAAGGTCACAAAAACACAAGGATTCCTATTTTCAGGTGGTTATACACTAATTAAAACATACTGATACATATTATATTCTAATTCTGCTAGATTCCACTAAATTCTACACACTGCACCTTTAAAATCTAAATCATTTTAAAGAAGTAAAAACCACAAGCAGGAGACATTAAAGTTGCCATCATGTCTATTTAAAATGATGTGAACATTTTAAGATGTTGTAACTTTTATTCACAATTCAACACATTTCAACGAACCTCCTTAAATCTACATTTCACATCTTCATATTATTTAAATGCAAATTTGACACCCACGTTAGTTCAATCAGTATTTTTGCATTAGTTGAGTGCAGAATACAGAATTGTAACACTGTGTTTTTTTTCCTGCTTGTTAGCTAATGCTGTCAACCTGTGCATATCCTGTGTATCCCAGCCCTCTGTGCCTGTCTGCTGCACACATCACAGCTGGCAGCAGGCGAACACAGCAGAACAGTAGGCCTTGTTCCCTTTGCTATAATCAGCTATTGGTTTTGGGTTATCTCTGTAAGCGCACACCGGTAGGGAAAGATGACAGGGACGGGGGGAGAGGAATAAAAAAGGGAAAGGGTTGTAGTTAGATACCAAGGCAAATGCAAGCATCCTGACAGAGAAGCGCTGCTAGACAGGTATGAAAAACAGCCATTTGTGTACAGAGGTGCTGGTGTCTGAGCTGCTTTGAACCCTGAGATGTGTTACTGTACGTGTGTGTGTGTGTGTGTGTGTGTGTGTGTGTGTGTGTGTGTGTGTGTGCGCGTGTGGAATTTAGCAGACAAAAATAGGGGGACCTCAGGAACTGTCTTCCCTCCAGCCTTCATGCAACATTGATTGCTTCTATTGATTGTGTCTGTCCTTCAACACGAGGGAGACGACTCACATAAAACACCCAAACGCACAGAATGCCCCGGCTTTCACACACACACACACACACACACACACACACACACACACACACAAATACACACCTCATAACACAACACCTGTGTATGACAACCATGTCGCAGGCACACTGAAGCAAATAAATGAAGGTAAAGCTCTCCTCCGTCTCTGAAGCAAATCTCTCCCTCTGTGTTCAGTGCTTCCCCTCCCTTCCTCCCTCCTTCCCTCCCTCCTTCCCCTCGCTCCCTCCAGGTAACAATGTGTGCCGAGGTCACGCAACAAAGAGTCATGGCTTCCTCGGTTTAATTTGTGTGAGGACAGCGCGGAAATCTCTTCAGTTTCAATTGCCTTCGCTGTCAGGATGTTTTCCAACAATGAAAAGGGAGCATATGACCTTGTAAGGCCAGCGACCAAGAGAGAAGGCATTAATATTTCATTCTTCCAGGGCCTCCTCTTCTCCTCTGTCTGTGTGTCTCTGCTGAAGGAGGATGAATTGTGCTTGAGGAGTGGAGCAGACTTCAGGCTGCAGTCTCCTGATCACACTGCTCTGTATACATCTATTTGATGCATTAGTGAGCTTTTAAATGGCTAAAAAGATAGGAGCTGTATTTCTATAAGTACAATATGTGTCTATATGTGCACAGAGCCAGCATATATCTGTTTTTATGGATCTATTTTCTTGATAATCGGTTCTTTTTAAAGTCATTTTTAAAGCAGAATGTCCCCAGTTGTAAATATCACATCATATTAGCAAATAAGCAATGTTAAACTGTTTACAGGCTCCATGATCAGCTTCAACACATTCATTATGATGCATAAGAACTGATATTGCTTATTGATACATGCTAATTATTGTCATGCAGAAATTTGGCTGTACTGTATGTGTTTTTTCATATCACGCATGTTTATGCATATTGGCCGATGTAGCATGCACATAACACACAACAAAGTGGCCATATGTGAGACCACTCTCTGTTATGAGCTGCTGCTTGTGTCATTCAATTACCAAAAACAGGTTGTAATTGTATTTAATTGAATTCCAGCCAATAAAAACCCATAGCTTTGCAAATTGCTTCCCACAAAGACATCCTCTGGGGGGGTACTGGTGAAATGTTGAGAAACATGCTACAGGCATGTCAAAAAAATGACCTTTGGGAAAGAATTAGATTTAGAGGCGTAGCAGCAAGAAATTAGCATATCCAGATGTAGCTGCCTTGATTTGATTTCATTGCCTTAATTGGATTTCATCTGCTGTAGAGCAGTAGCCATAAAAACTAAGAGGCCCAGACTTCACAGCGGCTGCGCGAGGATCACCATCACAGCTCTGGGATGATATTAAACCAGTATGAGCTGGGAATGTTAATGAAGAGAACAGTTGTCACACGAGACTTGTCGGTATGGCTGCCAATTATACAGCATCACGGCGAGTGTGTTGATACTACTCTGGAATCCTAATTCTTTATTTAGACACTCAAGGACTGGTGGCAGATTGCAAGAAACCTTGAAGTGGTGTTTTTTTTTCCATTTTCAGCACATTGAAGAAATCACTTCCTGTCATCTGCTTTATAGAGTGTGTAGATGCCTGCCTTTGTGCCTTTGTGTTACGTGCTTGTTAGGGTTGCCGCTCGCACACAGTAATCAGAATCTAAATGTCAGTATGTATGTATAGGTCAAATGGTGGATGTTGGCAGTCATGTTCTGTCATATGCTGTGCACTGTGGTTGACTATGGAAATGAAGTGTAAATGGCTAAATCACTCTGTATCAAGCCACACATGCTAGAGGCTGCAGAAAAATGTTTAGTTTTTGTTTACTTGTCTGGTTCTAAATGTTGTTTTGCTAATCAAACCAATCAATAATTAAGTTTTTGTACAACACACTACTAATTTAAATGTGCAAAATCATCAACTACTAATGGGACTACACACACACACACACACACACACACACACACACACACACAGGTTTACTGAAGTCATTTTTGGGGTATTTATACTAGACTTTAAGGACTTACATTAATTTCCTGAAGACCTAACTTAACCCTAACCCTAACACTAACCCTAACTTTAATCTAACCCTAACCTAACTGCTGACCCAAAAATCAACGTTTCACTAATTGGAGGTGCAGCTTTTGTCCCCAGTTTTGCAAGTTGTCCCCAATCAGCTGTTCTTAAATCTGGTTTGTGTCCCTGAAAGTGACATAAATAATAACTACACACACATACACGTTTACTAATGTCACTTTTGGGGTATTTACAAAATTGGGTTTATGTTTATTTCCTGGAGACTAACCCTAATCCTCACCATAACCAATACTTGCCTAAACCTAATCCTAACCTTAACTGCTGACCCAAAAATCAGCATTTTACCAATTGGACACAGAGCTTTTGTCCCCAGTTGTGCAAGCTGTCTCCAATCAGCTGTTCTTAAATCTGTTTCATGTCCCTGAAAGTGACATAAATCATACCCACACACAGACACAGGCCCAGTAGCTATAGATCTGACAGGCAGAGCCTCACGTACACCGTTCTTCACTTCAAGGAGCAGCAGGTAGCTTTTCATTTGCTT
Source organism: Scomber japonicus (assembly GCF_027409825.1). Taxonomy (NCBI): domain Eukaryota; kingdom Metazoa; phylum Chordata; class Actinopteri; order Scombriformes; family Scombridae; genus Scomber; species Scomber japonicus. The sequence continues at coordinate 27,747,107 of NC_070590.1, read as the reverse complement.
CCCTTTGACCGTGACTAAAAACCAGTGGTCAGCTGCCTGTGGAGCTCCAATCATTACCATGTTAATATCTGCAAAATACTCTTTTGTAGCAGGAACAGGAGAGCACGAGACAGCAGGACGCATGGGGATAAAGGGCAGAAGTGGTCTCCTTTAAATCTGCTGCTAAAAAGGGTGGTGGGTGGGGGGGGGGGGGCTGTGAGGTTGACCCTGAGAGCGCTGCTGTTTTTTAATTCCAGATGATTTCCTCCACTTTTACCCCGAGTCAGGCCAGAGATGCATCGATGGAGATAGCAAACCCCTGCTAGCCTCATTAGCCCTCTCCAGCTGCTTCTGTGACATTTTGCACTTCATCCAAACCCCCAGCGTACTTCCCAACTACTGTCACCACCGCCGCCAGAACAATTCAATCACAGGAACCATAATTTAGTCCCATCTTAGACCCTTCTGAAGCATAATGGAGGCTACTTCTATAAAATTGCTAAATGTGTGTGTATGTGTGTCTGTACATTTGTTTTCTTTACTTTTTTACCTCCCACATGCACCCACCGTCATCACCTCCACCAGCAGCCAATATGGCCACTGCGAACAAAGAGATGGTCTTCCATTAGGATAATTGGCCAATTTAGCTGCTGCTGCAGTTGACGGCGGCTTTATACAAGTGGCTTTTCATGAATAACAAATTAGCTGTTACCTGGTGACTGCAGGTCCAACAAGTGTGTCTGTCCACTGTGGGGGAGAAAAAAACTAGCACTTATCAACAATTTCATTTAAATAGAAATCTGCTGTTTAACTTTTCCAATATGTACATAGATGGATTGCTTGAAAGCATCACATGTACCATACAAAACATTTCAAGTATTTTATATAATTCTCCCCCATATGTGAATCTCTTCATCTGGAGATACTTTATTTATTATTAGTGGTGCATTTAGTCCAACATGTTTTGTTGCCTTCTTTCATGCCTTTACATCCATCTCTTAACATAGAGTTAAACTGTATTAAAAAGCTCTTTATCCCTCTGTCTGTGGCTGGTTTGAGTCTACCAGATTTCAATGTTGAAATTCAGCCTTGGAAAAACCCAAATCTCACCAAGGTCTGATGAATCCTGTCAATTCTAACAAATCTCAACAGTCAATAACAGAAAAGTGACAATGTTTGAACACATTTCATTCTGCTTTCAATCCAGTTTGTGTCCTTCATGTTTGTGTGTGTGTGTGTGTGTGTGTGTGTGCGTGTGTGTGTGTGACCTGTGTGCGTATTCCTGCAGGGGCCAGCTGATGAGCTGCCACCAAAAAGGAATGACCTTTCCCCACCTCTCCTTTGGCCATCATGTACAAAAGACATTAACCCTTCAAGTTCCTTCAAACATAGCCACAATCAAAGGCTTTGGTGGGGGACGGGGTGGTGGGGGGACGGGGGTGGACCTTGTCCCTGTATTTATGGCCGTGGCACTGTGGTTAATTTCAATTCAATGCAGGTCTGATAAGCAACGTGTGATAGTCGAGCAACAGCCATTCTCTCTCTCTCTTTTTTTTTTCTTCTAAGCAGACTATAAGGCAGGAAGATAACAGGAATAACAGAATGGGACCCCTAACTGTCTTGACTCATACAAAAGAATGACAAAAGAAGCTGTGAATGTGTGGAATGGTTGTGCTCATAAAATGAAGGAATTTTTTTCCCTTTAAATTCAGCCCCCCCCCCCCCCCACCTCCTGCCTCTTTCACATTGCTGCCAATGACCACATCAATTGTTACTGTTTCCATAACAGATTCAACCTGACAATTATTTTGACGTTCAGTATGACTTTAATCTTTTAGAAAGCTGTAACGTCTTCTGTCTTTATATTTTCCATTTAATTCCAACTCATTTTTTGGTAAGTGACCCCCCCACCCCCCACAAAAGGATTAGCTCTGGCAGCCACACAGCAACTGTAACATTAGATCCTTTCCTGCCAATCAGAGCTAACATATTAACATGAGAATCGATCCACGGCTCAGCTGGCTCGAACCTCTGTGGCAGAGCGCCAGAGGAAAACAAGACAATCAGGAAACCCTAGATCATTTAATAGATACAGTGGAACATAAAACCTCAGACAGGATCAAATCTGCCTGTCATCTTCGCCGTAATTATCTAATCTCCATTTTCTCTACTGCTCCCATCCTCTAACCCCCATAAATCATGATTGTTTGTTTGTCCACATGTTGCCGTCTCGTCTACGCAGCATCCTGACTCGTTGTTCTTATAGGGACCACCTGGGAACCTGCTAATTGGAATGATGGGAGGGGGAGACGGTGGCAGCGTGTAGGCTGGGTGGAGGAGTCACGACAGCCACAGCATATCCAACATTTCATTTGTTTCATTTCCACACTGACACCTGCTAGATGGGGGGGGGGGTAGATGGAAGCTGGTGACAGGACAGAGGGGAGAAATAAGTGAGACCTTGATGGATTGGCTGAAAGTGAGATTGATCACTGTGATCAGCTCAAGGATAATCCATCAGACCTTCTACTGGGAGGTGAGTGCTGGAATGCAACATGAAAACAGGTGATCTGAGTCAGCATCAGGCTTCCCATTTAAAGTGAGATCATTTAGCTAGTTCTAGCAGGCAGATATTCCCATATACACGATCAGATTTGATTTAATATAGCAGTTGAAGCCATTGTTTTGTCTTAAATCAAGACATTGAAATCTTGTAAAAAGGGCTACTCTGGGTGACTACGCAAAAAAGACAAGATTTTCATGAAGACAATTTTCATTTATATAGCACCAAATCACACCGAAGATGAACTCAAGTCACTTTTCATATACAGCAAGTTGAGAGCAAGTCTTTAATTTCACTTAAAGAGACCCAACATTCCCATATGAGCATAAAAACTCCACTTTAATGAGAAGAAGCCGGCCATAGAAGAAGGAAAAGGTCATAATTCATGCAGGAAAGTTCAAAATATCCTGATTTTTTATTGCAAGGATGGGTTGAGCTCTAGAAATGCTGGATCCTATAAATCCCATAATGCAACTCAATAGCATCTCTGGTTAGACTCTTCCTAGAATCTTCACAGAAGAACAAGAAAGTCATAATTTAGGCAGCGGATTTCAACACATCATGGTTTTTCATTGTTAAAATGTCTTGAGCTCCAGAATTGCTAGATCCTACAAACCCCATAATGCAACTCAATAGCATTTCTGTATAGACTCTTTCTGCTAGGTTAATACTCATGCTTTTCAGACTCCATGCCCTCAATTTGCAATGTAGGTTTTGATTAGCGAAATTGAAGTCTCCGAGCCGAATCCTGACATAATCCTATCAGTACATGACGCAGGATCTATAATAGCACATCCTGCTTTATATAACTGTCTTCTCCGCTGATCAATTTTAGGGGGAATATGCACAGACCTGATGTGGTACTGCTTCTGTTTGGTCTGATCAAGTGTGACTTCTCATATAGCGCAAATGGAGCGGAAGTCCACACACTCCACTGTCTGCATCACCTATCACACTCTTTTAAATGTGGTGGGCTATTAAAGCTGTCAGAAAGGCAAGTTCAAAGTCTCTCTGTGCTGCCATTGCTGCTGCTGCTTTTCATTGTTCAGTGCTGCTGATGCTTTGCTTTATTCAGCCCCCGCCACCACCACCACCACCACCACTACCACCACCATCCCAGCATCCACCTGCAGGCTCTGACTTGAAATGTGCTATCATCAGTCCACAATCTCTCTCTTTCTCTCTGCAGGGTGTGATGAGGTCAGAGCCAAGATGCAGGGATGCACTCACATGTAAATCAAGGTTTCTATTTGAACTGACTGCAGTCTGAATGAAGGCACAAGATTAGTGTTAACCCTTACATCCTGTTCACGTCAAATTCAACCCATTTGACAGCTGTTAAAAAACCACAAATGTGTTTTATTCTGAAATTTGATGACTTAGTGTGACACATTTTTGTCCATTGAGGCTGTTTCAGGTCAAATTTGAGCCGTACCGATTGATATGGCTTTTAAAATGGGTCAAATCAAGGAAAACTGTGATTTTAGAGAATCTTGAAAATGGATAGTCATGTCTGTGTATATATATATATATATATATATATTGGGGGATTGTAGTACCTGAAATGTTACAAAATAGCCTTAAAATAATATATGGTTTTGCTGAGGATGCATTTACAAGATCCCAAAGTGTCCCAAACCACCTTGTTCAAAATTTGGTATAGGCACTTTTTAGGGGATTCTAAAGAAGAATATGTAAGGGTTAAAGTCAAAGTGAAGATAAGCCATCATCAAATATTTTTGGCATTAACTGTCTAATTGACCTCAGCTTGTAATAAGGTGACCATGTCAGTGCCTCTGGTGGACATCAGTGCATCTACAGTTAATGAAACCTATTATCTGATTTCTCGGCCATTTCATGTCATTCTTATAGATTCACATTCTGAAGTATTTAAAAGTGCTTATCTGGTCTGACCTCCACAGAGCTGTTTAAACCACATTGAGACACAGTCCACTGTGTGGCTCCATTAACTTCTTATCTAATCTGGCCACATCACAGCACGGACCACAAAGAGGGTGCAATTAAGATTCTGTGTTGGGGAAAAGATTTAGCATGTATAGTGAGTAAATCCCTCATCAAGGCTTAGAAATTACATTCAATTACATGAAACAGCTAATGGGAATGTAGGTTGAACAATAAGAATCAGTCATGAAATGTTGTTTAACCTAAAGGAAGCTGAGCCAAAAATGGAGTCAGGTAACCAAACTGAACCCTGGCTGGCTGATTTGTGAAAAAAACAGACTCACCTCGACATAAATGGACTTGTTAAGATGGATATGTTTGCAGTGTGGCCCAATGGAATTACAATTCATCTCTTGACATGAATGGAAATGAAAGTGAAATGACCCCTGCCCCGGCCGTAACCGGGACCCAGACAGCAATGAAGAGAATAGAAGAGATGTCTGAAAAAAAAGGGAGTGGTTTAGAATGGGGTGGGGGTGGGGCGGTGGTGATGGTGATGGTGATAGAGGGCGACCTCTGTTTGAGCTGGCCTGTGTTGTGTTGTATATAGGGGCCACGTCTTTGCCTTTGACAGAGGAGGCCTATCATTTCATTTAAAGAAGTCAAAGCAGGCGATGTCCCAGGCCAGATGGACCGACACATGGCCTCAGCATTGTCATTCAGATGCAGCGTGTGCCACGTCTCTCTTAATAAAGAACAAGTGCATAAATTCTGAAAAGCTTTAAAAGGGAGGGGGGCGGTGGGCAATATGGAAATGTGTATCATCTGTTACTGTGTGATTTGGGATTTGAACATGCGTTTGCTTAACTTTATACCGTGTATCTTTGATTTTCGGACAAACCTCACACTCGCTTCTCTTTCAAAACTATATCTGTAGCGTGAGCACTCAGCTGTACGCCTCTGTATTTCTGTGTCTCAGCAGTGATCCGCTGAGCTGTATTCTGAACATGCAATCCTTCACGTCCACCGAAGCTGCGTCTCTGTGGTGAACCCTGCAGAAAAGCTAGGCTGAAAGACCAGCACGAACGGTACTGTAGGCAGTAGATGAATTGGAAAGGGGGGTGGGGGGGTGGGAGGGGGGTTGTGCTTTTGTTGGTTCACGTTATTTAATAGCTCACCCTTGTTAAATATGGAACCACGGCTCAGAGAAAACATAAGGGAAAACAACAATCTTCACTGACTATGATTTCCACTGAATCTGAATCAAATTGCCTTCTGGCTGTATGCACACACACACATACACACACACACACACACACGCACACACACACACACACACACACGTAAATACATCCACACAGCTTGTTTTAAGCAGCTGGACCAAGTGCTGAGACCTTTTATCCGCTGTGATCTCCAACTTGGTCCACCGTAGCAAATTTTAAAAAGCTGGCAAAGCACATGCTAGTCAAAGCAAACCCAGAGCCACAATGCCCATTTCAAGTAAAGTGGGACTCAAAAGTCACAGCCGCAACATTTGATGTGTGTCCACGACGGAGAAGAAATGATACACGCTGCTTCGCTTAACGTTCTGAACGGCCATTAAAATTCCATCAAACTGTCGCTGCGGGCTAAACACACTTTTAATTTTTCATTCTTCATCTGACTGAAAGCTTGCGTAGAAAGCAGTTGTGTGTGTGTGTGTGTGTGGCTAACATTAGCATGCATAGATAGCAGCTTCTGCTTTTAATAATCTCAACAGATTTATGTTAAACAAGCCTTTTTTTATTCAAATGACGTCAACAGATCAAATAAAAGTATGTGCAGAAGGATGACACAGAGTATGAGAGCAGCTCACCTACTGAGGATGATCCTGGATTCATTTCAGCTCTAACAAATGAGTCATGTGTAGAGCAGGTTTTACTGTTACGAGCATCCATGATGGGTTGGAGCATCTGGAAACTTTCATCCAGCATCCTCTTCATCTCTGAACTCTACAACAGCGTGTTTCATCCTGACGTGAGGAGGATTTATTTGGATTTTTTTTTCATTCTATTTTGAGCTTTTCACTAATTTTCTTTGGAGCACCTGTGAAGCAGTGAAAGTCTGTAACCTCCCTATCAAAATATGTATGTTCCCTCTTGTTTACATTTGCATATCGATTGAAAAATGTGTTTCACTTGATCTCAGTTGATGTGCTTGTGTGTATACTCAGGCTTCTGGTGTTGGTCTGCCTGCAGTATACACTATGTGTGCTGTAGAGTTAAAAAAAAACTTGTGTTTGAGAAACTTTTTTTTCCATTTTTTTGACAATAGTAGTTTTATCATCCTGCAGTGTGCTTCAGGGTATGAGAGAATTTTCTATATTTCTTGACAGCTTAATGCAGAAAACAAGTGAAGCTGAATTGGCTCAGCGCTGACATGATGTGCTTGCTTGTTTAAACGGGAACCCCACCAACTTCCAGCTTTGCATATATCAGTGTACTCATCAGGGGGAGCGCTACTCAGTCTGTGGAAACACTTGTATAATGTCTTCTGTGACTCTCAAAAGCCTCATTAAGTGTGAGAAATACCCAGACTGATGTCATCAGGGTTTTCTTGGCTAGTTTGTGTTACAAACTGGGGAAAGGGGGGGGCAGTACCAGGTAGGCAGGGTCTAACATTGAGAAGGTTGCACCACTGCTTTTTTTTCATTGTACTCTTTCATAGTCACATCCTGCTTACGTGGAGATACAGACTCTGCTCTCATACTCAAACACTGTTTAACCACATTTGGATCTGTCAGAGAACCTTCTCCATCTACACAACAGAATCATTAATAATGATCATTGGACCAAAGATATATCCATCCAATTAGTCAAGTAGACAATTAGTCAGCCTTGATGACAGTATTATTATTCTGAATTCAACATTTTAATATATGGGTGTCACCTTTTTTTTAAGATTTAGTTTTGAGCATTTTTTTGCCTTTATTTTGAAAGTACCATGGCATATAGAGGCTGACAGGAAACAGAGGGAGAGAGGGGAATGACATGCAGTAAAACGGCCCCTTGCCGGAGTCAATATATAATACATAATCCATGCATATGTATATAATATATATTTAGGGTTACCCTGGTAAGAGATGCTAATAAAATGTGTCCAAGCCCGCCGTGGCAAATTTGTCCTTCAAATCTGAATCACACTGGAAGTCATCTCAAGTTGGATGTCCACAGGAAGATCAGAGGCTCTGGTTGTGAATGACGAGTGAAAATAAGTGAGAACAGCAGCGCATGTTACTGGAAAACCTTACTTTCCTGCAATTTCATACTTTGCAAAGTTATCCAGTGGACCGCACTGGACCCCTTGGTGGGCCGGTTCTGGCACACGGTATGTTTGACACCCTTGTCACATTAAGATGCAGAAATTCTCGTTAATGTATTCATCTCAGCTGGAAAGTGTTCTTCTCAGGTTTTTCCGCTCCGTAGCATTAAAAAAAAACAACTCCACAACTTGGCCAAAATTCAGCTGCTAGAATTCTCACCAGAGCCACAAATCTTGCACATAATACAGAATCTGTCCTCACTTCAGTGGCTCTCTGTTTCATCCAAACTGCCACTTACTTCCCACTAAAGTCGTCATGGATTAGCACATCCGTACTTGGCAGAACTCATAATAAGCTCATAATAACCAAAATTGAAGTACCTCTGACTTGGGAACAATGCTAAACACTGTTTTATAATTGTAACTGATGTACATATTGTCTATGTATTTGTTGATACTAAATGTTCATCTATAACAGTAGCAGAATGGTTGTGTAGTGTGTATATCACTGACTTTGTTGGATGGGGATAGATGAGCTAAACCACCTGATTGTATCTGTGTGTAGGAGGATATTAAAAGAAGTGTGTATGGAAGAGTTGTACCAATACAGAGATCCATAAATCCTATCAAAGTTAAACCAGGGTCCATCTCCATGTGCAGTCTTGCAGACACAGAAGGAGAAAATGGATTTCAGGAGTGCAGTCACAAATCCTGCTGTACTGTAGTGCGAGCATCACATGGGTGTAAATCCAGGGGATGAGCATTCTGCCTGACCTCAGCAACAACGCTACCCTACAATCACCCTCCTGTGAATGAGGCCACCACCGCCACCACCGCCGCCACCCCATCTCATCTCTGAATCACGCTGCTTCTCCTTCACCTTCCATCTCTCCGTGCAATCTAACTTTTTTTTCTTTTACAAGCCCAAGTCCAGCATTTCAGGCTGTCTCAGAAGAGCTGTGTCGGCACTACCTGTGGCTGGGGATTTCCAAAGTCATTATCAGAGCAAGGCTGGGTGGGTTTGAGAGGGACAGGAGGGGACAGGGAGGAGGAGAAGGAGGGTGGACGACAAAAGAGATAGTGTATGCGGGTGTGGAGGAGGAATATGAGCTGAAATATTGCAGTGGCTGGTGACATGAATTCAGATTGTGTTGGACACAAAAGGTGCCTGTACTCTGAAAAAGTCATGCTCAAGACATTTCAAGTACAAATAGTGATGTTGAGCACTGCTTTCCTGGAAGTTACATTTGAAAAGAAGTTCAAATCAGTGCGTTCACATCAATATTCTTTATCTACCTCCTGTAATAAAAAATCTTCAAAAGACAAATAAGTAGTTTAGGATTAAGCATCGTCTAGTTTCAGCCCACTCAAATCAATAGACAAACCAAAGCAAGATGCTTTCATATAGTTCAAATAAAAATGAAAATAAAAATTAAGTTAATTAAGTTCAAGTTAATTATGGCTTGGATTCATCTTATAATGTGTGCTGGGAGGAATGATATTTAACCCTGTAAATCCTGAACTATCAAATAATTGGCAGAAAATTATAATTATTTGAAACTGTGTTTATTGGACCTTCTGGCAACTAATTTAAAAATGTAATTAAATAACACAACTTACAATAACATACAGAGCATAACATTTTAACCCCTTAAAGGTCCTGCATAGAGCTCATATCACCCACAACATGAAATTACTGTATATAATTTGATACACACATCTTCAACATGAATTTACCATAAAATACAACATTGCATCAATCCAGTAACTATTTCTGCAGAAGTATCACTAACTATTTCAATGGTTTTCTTACATTCACTTTTGCAAAATTGGCAAAAATATCCAGGCCTCAAAATAGTGTCTCACTGATTGACAACATTGAAATAAAAGGTGGTTTATCTGTGTACTGCATGTATCTGATCATGTACATCCGGTTTTTTGGGAAAAGAATCATCACACTGATGATGTAGAGCTCTCTAAAACTATCAAATATGATTCACTTGGCTTTACAGGATTAAACAGTTTTGGTTAGTTCCCCCAGAATGCTGTGAAAGTGAGCTGATGTGACCAGAATATCTCCACAAGATAAAAAAAACACTAGAAAACTTCTCTATATGATGTTCTATAAATGTAACTACTACTGTACTTTTTACTCTGATAATGTCATACAGATTTAGGTCTCACATTTTGGTCTAATTGGCTTTGAGAAATCTTTAGAAAGTATTTCATCTAGCTTGATGCAACTTGCAGACACCCTGAGTAGAGCGGAGCGAAAAATGAAATGTGGCTGGAAAAGAAAGCGTGAGAATAAGAGAGAAAGAGAGAGAATGTGAGAGAGCCAAAATGGAAAGTCAGCAACAGCAGATGCATGGTACGGTGAGAAATTAGAGGGAAAAAGATTGTAAGGGAAAGATGTATGAACAAAATAAAGTGTGTGAGGAACTACGTCTTTCGTCTAGCGCCTGACGGGAACACAGAAGAATAACTTTAGAGAATGTAACCTGTTCCAAAATGTGCGCTCTCCTCTCTGTACGGTGGCTGATCGATGCCAATGGCTTCTCAATTTTGCCGTGCAATGAGTTCTCAATAAAACCGGTGAACGAGCATTACGCCCCCGCCCTCCTGTTACTGAATCCAATTCCACAGACAGCTCCAGCCTTGTCCATAATGGATTCTCTATTTCATAGGCTTTGGCTTGTGTTCCTATGGTGCTTGGTTAATATTTCAGCCCACTGTCTCTCTTCCCTGCACAGCCCACTTTGTTCTATTGATTTATTTGTGCATCCCCCTACATACCACCTCTGTGGTGGGAAGACGATCTATTATGGAATTTAATACCTTTCAAAGAGCTCATTTTATACTTTTTTCCCCCTTCTTTTTTCTGGAAAATGATGGGGAGATACAGAATACGAGTGGTCAGAAAAGGTGATGTCATTTATCTGGTGTTATTCATCCCGCAACTCACAAACAGGAAGTGTAGGCTGCACATTTGTGGTTAAAAGCGTCCTGCAAGCCATAGTTAGATAAGAACTGAATTAGTAGGAATTAAATTAGCAGTGGTGATGGATGCAGACAATAGCTGAAATAGAGAGTTTCCGTTTCCTGCTTGGTGTTAGTGTTAGAGAGGAGGAAGCAGCGTCGGAGGATTGGTTAGGATGCACGGTGCACCAGATGTGGAGGAGGAAGCTTGAACCCAGGACGCACTGTTGCTATCCTTCCTGTATCCTGCATCCTACACATAACACCTGGTCAGCTCATCACAATTACCATTTTCCTGTTCTGTATCTCCCTGCACACACACACATGCACATGGTGAGTCTATCAGCAGTGTAAACACTGTAGGAAGAGGATCAGGGAATGGAATTTTAAATGTAGAGTCCCGTACAAATCGGTGGAAATAACATCTGTTAATAAAAAGCCAGATTCCATGTTTTTAAAATCATTCATGCCAGTCCAAGTGCTGTTCAGCTCCAGTGTCTGTGCTATACATTACAGTGAAACAAGCTGGTGTACTGTTGGAGGGCTGCAGACAGGTCACAAATTCAAGGAAAGGTCTGAATTGAACGGTGGGGAAGAGAGCAGGTCACATCAGTTCATGCTCTGTGAATGACTCCTTCAAGATAGATAAATATGGAAGAGTTAAAGGACATATTAGCCTTTTTTCATTGTTATTTCATATACTGTTATGATGTCAGGTACCTATGTTAAAACATGGTCAAAGTACCAAAATATGAGGTTAACGTATGTAGAAATGCTCCCTGCCAGTCAAAAGCCAGGGTTTCAATCTGAATGACTACTTCAATTTCAGCGTTTATGTCCATTAACAGCTGTCCATTCTGCAGCCTTGTTGCTAAGGTTGTTTCTAAGGTTTTTTAATGCGTCATTTCGTTGTCCACTCTCACATTTAGGATGGTTAATGTTTCAAATGAAAACCTAAAAAGTAGTGAAATCCTACTATTATATTTTGTTTCATGGTTTGTTGATGTAACCTCCAGAACCAGGAGAAAGCCTGCTGAGGCGCATCTTCCAAGAGCTGGCCAATCAGAACAGAGTGGGCTCACTGGGAAGAAGGCATTAAAGAGACCAGAGCTATAATGGCCTGTTTCAAATAGAGGCTTCACTGAGGGGTTGTGTAAAGGGTCACTTTGTGTGGAAAAAAAGGAGATTTTTGAACTGTAAATCATGCAAAAATATTCCTGTAGAGCCCCAGATTGAAAATATAGACTTGGAAATGTGCATAATACTGTACGTCCTTTTTAAGTCTAGAAAAAAGTTATAGGCAGTGATCTACAGAAGTGTAGGAGGAGGTGATGTGGTCAGATGAGTCATTCTTCACAAGTGGGTTATGGCATGTGTGGCGCACATAAAGACTCCACTGAGGGGGATTAAGTCCACTTTAGAGGAAAAAACTAACTTACTCTGAGTGATCACCTTTCTACTATAACGGAAAATAATATATAAAATAATGCACCTGTGGGACTAGTTTGTTCCAAGATGACGATACATCCCACCACAAGGAATCACTTCATGTTTAAAGAAAATAATGAAGTGTAAATCATATGTTATATCCTTCCTAGTCAGCAGATGTCAACCTGACTGAGCATCTATGGGAGAATTTGCCACATATTGGACATCATTAACCCTCACATTACTGTTCATATACTGACCTGTCACAGTATTTCCTCATAAATAGTCCTCATAAGTCTTAGATAAACATGATTAATCCTTAATGAAACTTTTAGGGAGCAGAAAGAGTTTAGTTCTTAGTTTTTATGAGAGAAATTATATCTAAATAACAATATTATGGTCACTTTTGAATGATGATTTCAACATTTTGGATAAATATGCTTCAAACACACTTTGTTTTCTATTTTGTATGTTCTGGGCCACATTAGGGGAAGACACCACATTTCAGGTTAATGAAGTATTTTTACTGCTCTCAGATTTAAAAACAGAACAGTATGTAAGGGTTAAGTTGCACAAACCTGAAGAATATATAACAACAAGCATGGAAACTGTATGGAAACACCTCTGAGAGAGACTTAATGGCAGTTTTTCCTTTCATTTGTCACATATCTGTATGCTGGTTGGATGATAAAAGAAGGAGACTGACCCAAGTTTAAACAACTGAATGATGAAATCAGTTTTGCAACATCTATATTCTCATTAGTCTGATTTGTTCTCCCTCAGTGGACCGTATATAGAAAGATGGCAGGAGACAGGAGTCAATCACAGACTTTTTCACACATCAAATAACTAGCCTCTAGTAACAGCCAGATTTAGGCGCTGACAGATTTAGAATAATCTAATTACCCAAAAGGAAACCACCAATTTGTCACAATTATTGCAAAAAACAGTAATGGAATTACAGAGAAAACAGGCTATTATCAAAACCTGTCTGAGGAGACAGTGATAAATGGATTTGCAATTAGTGCAATTCACTTGTAAAATTATACACCCTGCAGATGATTCCTCACATCTCAACATAATGGTTGATGTTGGCTGTTTTGTGATAATTGTGTTCTGCAAATTACAGTCATTGTGAATTAGCTTACAATTGATTGTTTAACTTCGTGCCATATAGATTTTGGAGTGAAAAAGTGGGAGTAATCAGATTGGGAGTATGGATGTCAGTTGACGGCATTTCTGATTGCAAATTCCAGCAGGTAACAAATGCCAATCTGTTTGCATGCAGAGCGTAAAGATGGAATAAACCAGAAAGTGAAACAAACCACTTTGTCAATATGAGCCCCGACCAACAGCTAAACCTTAAGCAACCTTTCCAGCAATCATTTGAAGTTCCATTTGATTTCAATTCACTTTTTTCATACCAGCTGTGCAGAATGAATGGCTCTAATCCCTGACTGAGATGCTTTATTTAACTGGCAGCCATTAGTGAGTCATTAAGGCCTGCAGGTCAGTGTGGGACTGCCTCTGAGTATGTACTTATAAATGAAATGGAAGCTAATTACACACAATGATGGACTTTCCATTTGGTTCAATTTTAAAAGTTTAATGAAGAAGAAGGAAGAAAAGCTTTGGGATAATCACATGTTTTCTCTCTCTCTCTCTCTCTCTCTCTCTCATACACACACAGAGATTCCATTTATTTATTTCTTATAATCCTGATGTTATTTTATTTTTAGTGCATGTGTTATGAGTATGCATGCTGTATTGATTTTTTTGACATTTTGACACAGTTTGAAATCAGCAGCTGTCACATCTTACACTGACACCCCCATAAAACATAATATGCACATTATATTGTGTATACAAAATATAGAATACACGTAATACTTTCTTCCTACAGCTGTCAGGTGATTGACACCAAGCACCAATCATCTCAGACACTGTAAGACAATGATGGAGCTGTGAGCAAACCAAATATCAGCCTCATGTTTCTATGAGAGAGTTAAAAAGAATGAATGTTGGCAACTGTTTTCTTCTGCAGAGAGAGGGGAGGGGGGTTAGGGTGAGCCCTGATATGCTGAGTGTGCTCAGACACCATGAGGAGTATTGGAAAGAAGAATGGACGGCCAACGGTTAATAATACCTGCAGTATGTTATCATTAAACTCTAAGCCCTTTCCCTAATCGATCACAACTCTAAATGCAACTCCCAATTATAACCTCACACTTTAACAAATGGAGCACCAGCAAAATAATTAGCATTTCTGATTGATTCACCTAATCTGTCTGCACTTGTGAGGAAATTTGGCAGAGGTACAAGTGCACACAGCATGTCAACAGTGCAGCAGGCATAAATCACGCCCCCATTGGCAGCAGCATATATCAAAAACTATATTGCCTGGGCATCGATTGCTTCTCAGACAAGATTGTGATGAGGATTGTGGCGAGGGGAGAAATGAATTTCAGCCTTCTGCGTCTCGTTTCGATATCCCCAACTAGCCAAGCAGCGAGGGGGGAAATTTTTCCCCTTTCTATGTCCATGTCTTCTTTAATCCATCAGTGGTTGACTGCCTGCAAATACACAAAGACAGGCTGCTTTTTGCACCAGAGGACAACGAAGCTGAAGTGTGAGTTCAAGGATGGAGTGGTCATAGTGTAAAAAGGTGCTCTAAATGACATGCTGTGTTATTGTTTCATTAATGTAACCTGACCAGGAACCAGGGTACATGGACATACACCTCCTGAATTCAACCCACTCTCTGCAGATATGTATCATATACCCAGTTTTTGTTCTCTATATGAACACCAGAGCAATTTAATATCCTGGTAAACTGACAAAGACGGAAAATCAGCCTGTGCTTCCAGTGACAAATATTGTAATTAAAACAGGAGGAGATATGGGATTTAACTGTGAGATAAAAAGCGTTTTAGCTCCAGCAGCTCTTTTCATGTGCTCAGCAAAGGAGTTATTGTGTTTTTTTGGAAGGCTCCTATTTAAAATACTCACATTGATTCCAAGTGGTTCCCTGCTAAAATAAGAAAAGAAAACTACGGTGGTAGAAGTGTAAAGACTCTCTCAGGGTTGACACTGAAGCATCGGAGCTTGAGTGCAGAGCCAAAGAGACATGGGTACGGCCCAAAAGCACAAAAATCCATTTACCCAACCTGAAACACACACACATACACAGTGATACACGCCCACACACAACCAGAGAGGTGCACATGTACTCTCATATGTAAGCCCACACAATCACACACACAGAAACTGGATTTCAGATCAATGCCGGAGGAGAATCAATGAGATGGTGGGGGCTGGGAAAGCAAAATCGCTCAAGGCTAAGATATATTTAGAAAGGTAAAAGACCTGCAAGTGGGACGGCTGCACAGGAGAGAGCAGGAGGAAAATGAAAGGAGAGAATGGCCAGAGGAGAGATTTTGACAAGAGTTAATTGATAAAGTGGGGTTGAGGAAGGGGATGTCTCTGGATTGCACCCAGTCTCCCTGAGGTGCTCATTGACGCCAGGTGTTGCTCACCTATAGCAATTACCTGCACAGCTGATCCACATCCCTCTTTACCAAAGCTAACCATATGTGAGCCTCAACAAGCCAACAAGCTGCCATTTCTGTCTTATGTATCTCATGTCACTGGGAGCCTCTTTTAAGAAGCCCACCTCACGAGATCATGCGTACAGAGACAGAACATGTTCCACATCAATTCAAATGCACAGATGTTCATTTTCTCTTCTGTTTCTCATGATCAGTATAGACTACAGCATTGTTTGGGCAATATGTGTTTTTCTCTTTGTGAATCTGAGGGATTCATTTCTGTTTTGTCTCAGTTGGTATGTGAACATATGAACATATGGTGTGTTTATCTGCCTCTCCATCTTTGTGCTTTTTAAGTTTTGAATTGTAGTTTGGCTTTAGGACATGACCACAACTCATGATCGAGAAGATGGAGAGTCCCTCTGAGTGCAAACATTAGCAGTAGATATAAGTAAGTAAACATGTAGCTTGGAGATTTATTTTTTTTAGCCCTAAGTTTTAATGATGAATACCTGCAAGTAGCTCAGAGAAAAGTAAAACTATTTTCTCCACAGTGTGATAAAAAAGTATAACTAAGAATGTCAAGACCTCCTTTCCAGGGTACTTTTAAAAAAAGTTTTTTTATAACAGCCAAATCACATTCACACTCCAAATGATTGAATATCTTTACAAACTAACGAGAATAAGTAAAAGATTTTCAAAATATGCTGTGATGATCCCACTCAAGGCTAAAAAGGAACGACTTCACCCATTCAAGCTGCTGCTATTATGTCTTGTCCTTCACTGAATTTAGACTTTGCATACAATTTAAATGGTCCGGTGTTGAGAGTATTTACATATACATTTATATGTTCAGATCTCCACAAGGAAAGGACAGTGGGGCCGCCCACACAAACACACATATCCATAAGAGATGGAGAGGGGGCGTTTTGGAGTGCCAGAGAGAGTGATGGATGGAGGTATGTCTGAAGGCGGGATGGGACAACAGAGAGGGTGTTTCAGATCAGTGACGCCCCCTCACCTGCCACGGCCACCCAACAAAATCAAGCAAAAACAGAGGGAAATTAATGAGGAAACTACCATCTGATAAAGACTGAAACTGTTAAAGTAGTTCAGGTAATAACACAAGATGTGAAAATGTCACACCACACCTTAAGAGGAAAAGAGATTTACAAGAGATCCAAGCCCTAAACTAGCCTTTCTCCTTGAGACTATGGGTAATGCACTGTATGGAGTGTTGTCTATGAGAGTAGATCTCTGTCGCCCTCTGGTGGCCAGAAGTGAAAACAACATACCTTCATGATGTTAAAGCCACTGCAAATATCTTTTTCTGTTATAATTTCCCACCACCAAAACTGAAACACTCTCACATATAAATTTGTAGTATATGTTTTCTTTATAACAGTGTAGAATATTCTATTTTTCTAGCTAGAGAAATTATAAGACTGGTGTACTCAGATGTGACTGAAACTTGTTGCTTAGTGCTCCATCTGATATGTAAAGGTTTAAATTCATGATGATGATGACTCTGTATCATAATGGGAAGTGGTGTGCATTAACTTGAATAGCAGTCTACTTCAATGCAGTCTGGGGCTACTGAGAATACATGATCAGATTCAATCTGCATACACACCATGTTCTCCTAACTTCTAAATTGTAGTAACTTTGTCTACCATCTGTTGTGTTTGAAGCTCAGAAAAGCATGACATGATTTGATTGCACTTCCTGTGATAAGCACAAACATTTACTTTGATTTCTTGCTCATTTATTACACTCACTTGTTTTGTAAGAACAGAGAGAAACTGGTGCAAGCGTGCCAATGGAGATGTGTGGATCAGTCTTATACTTTGATAAATATAAGAGCAGATGATTCGTGATGAATGTTCCAATGCAGCTAGGATTTGACCCATAGAAGCACCACTGATGGTAGCTGAACAACACACTGATATGCTGCTGACATCTGGTGTTTGATACATGTATTACAGGGACAGGAGGGCCTGGGCAGTTGATATTCCCAAGGGAATTCTCATGGGACCTTCCATCCCTTAGTCTGAGTTCATCAATAAACCGGGTATCAGGCATATTGAACATGTTCAAGAGAGGAATACTGCAATGACTAGAGAAGGGTTAAATAGCTAAGAAGGCTCAAGGCAGGGATGTATTTTTTGAGCAAAGAAAAAGTTACATAGTACCTACCCAAATTGTCATATTTTTGCTGCCAGTTGAGGCTGAGCTTCGCCTCTCATGCCACTAGAGGGAGCCATAGATCTAGATATTATCTCATGCAGTGATGTGATTTTCTGAAGAGATTGTATCAGTCATATGTCAAGTGTGATTTTCCTCATTCACCTTGACTTCTTCACATTGTCAGATTCAGATAAGTATTGGTCTGCGATACAGACGCAGCAAATTTGTTACAATTTGTTTATCATTCGTGCGTCATAAAGTTAACCTTTTAAAAGATGGTGGGATTTGACTTAGGAGTGAGACCTCCTGTGATCCACTGGATGTCACCCTTGTTCTTATATAGCACAGTATGTTGTATCTTTGTGGCATGTTTTACCAGTGCTCTGGTACTGATGGTAAATGACATGCTTCTGTCAGAGTTTGGAGTGTTTATTCACAGTATGAGCTCAGGAAGAATACTGTTTATCCTGTTTACTACCTGCCAAGTTTTTATTTCATCTAAGCTGACAAAATTCTCCACTGGTCTATCCTACAAATGAAATACAAATAATCCACTTCAGTTAGCCTGCGGGATGCAAAAAGAACTGTGTTGTCTCTCAGAATCCGAACAGTCCACTGGCTTTGATGAAGCTCTGTCAGTGACGCCCTCTGCCCCCTGACATTTACTTTCATGTGCACAGGCTTTTTTGACTGGCAGAGCTCTTTCAAATGCAAAGCTCCAGTGAGCTGAAAGAGGTGGATGGAGAGAGTAAGAGAGAGGAAAGTATGAAAGGGCATAGAGAGAGATGGAGAGACACACCCTGTTCCCTGCCACCTAACTCCCCCACTCACCAGGTAAGGAGGTGACTGCTAATTGGCATGATAAATGCTCTGGCATCCAAATTGTGCTTCCTCTACTCCCTATACTCCTCTCCTCTCTTCACTGCATACATCTTATATTTAGTGTTGTCTCCTTTTCTTCACAATTTCCACATAATACATGCTCCATAGGGCCATCTTTTGACTCACAAGCAAATAAACAAAAGCAAGTCTACCTTGAAAAGTTATTTTATCAAGCTGTCAGCCAGAAAATCTCTTTTTCCTCTTCACAGACACCTGAAAAAATGATTTGGTTTGAGTGAAATCACCTCAACACCTGCATGAGAATCTTCTTTATTAAAATATATTATCACAGGTTTCAATGAAACTTAGGAGAAAACAGAAATTGTTGAGGAAAATTAGTTTTTACAACTAAAATCATCATGCTGTATATGATAAATGAAACTTTTTATGTGTGTAAATGTAGAAAATGACCATTTTGGCTCATTCTCTACATTTACATAAATCATAATAAAGGAAGTGACCAAATGAATAATAACAAAATAATGAAAAATTACAAATTAATTCAATAATAATATTTTATTCATATAAAAACAAAAAGGACCATTGACTCATTCATACATTCATGGATCACAACATTTGTTTTCCCCATTTTGCTTTTGCAATTCTGTTTCATGTTTATATTTGAATTCATTATCCAAAAACCCTTGGCAAGCACATGTGAACATTACTTTGTACATAATACAGTATAGTTTTATCTCCTGCCTGCAGCTGGCATGCGGCCTACAGTGGAGCAGTTATGGGGATTTGACTCTTTCGACAGATTCACCTACAATTATTGGCTTTTCAAAAAAGGACCTGACAACTTTTATTTATTTGAGATAAACCCATCCTAAAAAGTGGCACATCAGCATATAACTGATGCTGCCCCCAAAAAGCTTTATTTCCATGCCAGCAATTGAGTCAAAAAAGTTCATCCCTGAATTTTCAAGCTCTGTAAATACTGATTTTTTTGGGATAAAAATGCTCAGAAAGGTGAATCTCTTTGTTCCTGGTGTTCATTAGAGGTGATGTCACGCTGCACTGACTCATGTCTTGCGTACGTCTTGCCTTCTTTCCCACCTGCAGTCTTTACAAAAAAGCTCATTCCTTTGTGTCAAGGTGAACGCAGCTGCGGTACAAGGTGAGATGATGTGATATCAGGCTATGACATCACTCCTGTCAGGATCTGAGGATGTACATCACCAAAGCGGTGAGGTCAACCACACACAGACCAGCTGCTTTACTTATGCTGCTGTTTGATTTGAAAATCAGATCAGAGTTTATAAAGATTATGTTCTAAAGTGTTTCTGTGCAAGATATCAGGAATAAATGTTGAGAATTGGAGATTTTAGGCTGTGAGACTGGTTTGAAATTAAATCAGGAATCAAATCACCATCTTTAAATATGCTTTGGGTTCATTTGTTTAAGCTTTGCTTGCAACCATTCATTTAAAAGTATGATCTCACCGATGTGTGAGTAACTCGGTCACAGTTGTAAATCAAGCTGTACTGTAAGTCACAGTTTTTGTCATTGGTCATTGGTACTGACTTCCTGTATGGCTGGCCTCTGACTTTGTGGGTATTTTAATGCAATAAAATGTAATATATTTCAATTGATTTACTTATGATACATTCATTCTTTAAAGAGATATGTGGAGCATGTTTCACATTACTTTAATTTAGCACCTTTTGCCCAATGCAGCATGTAATACCTGTATTCAACCTCAACAAACAAGAGATAGATGTCAAAATGACTGGATGATCTTTTTTGATTTCAGGCTTTGTTAAAAAATAAGGGTACAAAATGGTATTACAGTGATAATGACTTGTTAGAAACCAGTACTCACACATACACACACACACACACATACAGATTCAAACTCCAGCCAAGAGGCCAGCTGCCTCAGTAACAGAGCACGCTTAATAGAGATCCTGTGGCATCGATTAGTATTAATAAGTTATGAGCCTAACAGGACCAGTGGGAAGGAGAGATGTAAACACAATGACCTGTTCCTCAACTCACTCTACGTGTGTGTGTGTGTGTGTGTGTGTGTGTGTGTGTGTGTGTGTGTGTGTGTGTGTGTGTGTGTGTGTGTGTCAGGTCCTCAGCCTGCTATTCAGTCTCCATATGTACTAAAGCGAAGTTCAAACTATGGATAATATCTGTAAGGACATTTTTATTATGCTCGAGCTCCACAGACATCAGATCTAACACTTCCACATTCTATTCTGTTAGACATTTGTAGTTTCTAAGCCCAAACACATTAAAAGCTGTGATTGACTTACAATTAATACAGTCATTAGTTATATTTTAGAAAATTATAAAAAGCTGCCATTTAAATAGCTGCCTTATTAGAAAGTGATACCCATTATAGTAGTTATTCCTGCCTCCATATATATATAAACTCTTCTTCTGACTAAACTGTATGTCTCTGTACTCATTTTTATTCTCAAGTTTTATTCATAATGATAATTATATCATGCAAACTTTGGTATCTGTTGTGAATAAATTCTTAATACTGAAAACCAGCAGACCAAATATGACTTCTCATCAGCCTCCTCCTGGTCCAGCAGGAATACAAATACTGCACATAATAACTGTCTGGCAACTACTGAGCATTAACAGAAGACTCAATTTAACATTCACCCAAAATACATCGTGCTGATATGACTCTGCATCTGTAATTATAATACAACTTTTAAACTGGTAACTAAGTAGTAATGGGCAATTAGCAAGCATATTTACTGCACAACAATGGTGTTGTAGGGATTATGGTGTATTCAGGGTATATGAGAGGGAATGAGCTATTGAGATATTGCATGGTGTGTGGTGAGCATTACGAGGTGATGAGCCTCATCATGATCCACTAAAAGATGATGAATCCACTGTGAGTCAATTTAATCCAGATAAAAATGTAAGTATCTATCAGACACTACTCCTATAAGCCCCTTCATAAATGTATGAATGAATGAATGAATATATATTAACCCTCTTTATCTTCTAAAATAGGACTGCAGCGTTTGGAGAATTGCACTCCTGACACATGTTGTTGTTGTTGGTCTTGCCCTGCATGAACTAATTGTTGCCAGTCACAGTCGAGCACATACACACACTCATGCTTTTGCCTCAGCGTTCCCTGACCGCTATTAGAGCAGCATGGATGAGACAGAGCTCAAAGAAGTGTCAGTGGGCCCCTCTGTGGGCAGCAGCAAGACCCTGATTAGTGCTAATGAAGACCTGCATGAAGTGTTCATGCATGTGAGGGGGTGTACATAGATTAGAATGGCTATTGTACTGCTGTAATGAGACTAATTGCATGTGAAATGATGTGAGTGTGAGTATAGTGGACTGAGGGGGGGAGGGGGGGCGAGCTCTGCTGCCCACATGTAAAAGTCACATCATATTAAACTTTCAATCAACCTGGATGCTACTATGAACTCACCTGTATTATTAAAATTCCCCAAAGTGATTTCAACAGAGGATATGATAGTCATATCTGACCTCTGACCCCCCCTGGGCTCTGTGTCTCTACTCCACCTGTAAATGGACATCGGCTATCCCCAATCGTTCCGCTCCTAGTCCTGTTTCCATGGCAACATGCCCTTAACCTTCTGCCAGCTTTCCCCCATGGTGTTGCCCCCCCCTCTCTCCCCTCTCCCCTCTCCCTCCCTCCACTCCTTCATCCCCGGTCTCTGTTGCTCTCAGCCTGGGAAATCAGCCTAATAAATAGCTTTATGGTAATCAGGCTGGTGAACGGCAAGTGGAGCTGCCAATCTTAATACACTTATTAAAGTGCCTGAAAATGTCAGTCTCCCCTGTTGCCCCCGTGGCCCCCTCGCCACACTCTCGCTTCACTTCTCACTCTCTGTGCCGCTAGTCAGTCCTGTCTGTGCCCCTCTGCTCCTCCGTCACAATGTGTCATCCTTGCCTCTGCTCATCTTTCTTTCACTGCGTGTCCTTTGTGATGATTCTTTAACTTTGTCAGAATGTAAGTATGTAAGGCCTGAGGTTTCTTTTCTTTTTTCTATTTTTGGTGGAGATGATTTGTTCCCTATGTGAGCTTTATAATTGATGTTCTGATTTTTATTGTTAACATTTAACGTCTTGCATGGTGAGGCTCCTTGTTGAATATCAGATAAGATTTAGATAATCCTCCTACAAGCTGCAGCACAGCCTGAGATCCTCAGTCGGGTTTCTCCTAGTTGTTCCAGCTACGCTTCATTTTAGCAGGAGTGATCTGGCCTTTCCAGCTTCTGGAACATTTCCTGTCTGAGCCCCTCAGTAACTGATCACTAACATCTCTTCAATCACTTCTTAAAGCTTAATTTGATAGTTGAGCCTTCACCAGACCCCGGCTGCTTGATACTATTGTTTACTTTTTCTATTGTCCCTTTATAACTTTTCCAAAAAAAGAGCAAAATAAATAAAGTTGATCGTGATTATTATTCCAAATGTATTCTAATGTGACAGTTTGATGGCATTCCATACAAGCATACATGTTGATGAATCTTTGTTCAATTGTTTGTGATTCTTTTCACTTCTAAAAGGGGCAATCTATTATGAATCCATCATGAATCTATAACGTGATCTATTATGGAAATAACAAAATGTGTCATTATGAACATGAACATGCTAGTAGAGTATATCTCTTTATTACATGTACTTGGGTATATTATCACTCAACAATGTTACTTATTTACTACATTTGTTTTACTACTATTGTGTTTTTTATTGCTTGTGTACTTATTATTTATTGTTCTTAATTCTTTTTATTGACCACTTTGCTGCTGTAATATTGTAAATTTCCCCATCGTAACCCTAACCCTTATATTATATCATACAGGCAGCATAGCCACTATTAAAAAAATCAGTAAGGCAAAGAAGAAACAAAAGAAAAATGAAAAAATGGAAGGAAAAAAACAGTGACAAAGGTTAACAGAAATATGAGTTGTCAGACTGCAAGAAAGAGTCAGAATGTGTCTCTTTAAGAACAAACTTTAAAGCTGAGTACCAGCATGAAAGCTTTCTGCTGACAGTTTCATATGTCACTGTCACTGCACTGAAACAGCTCTACATTTTAGCCTCTTCAACCCCTCAAAAGACACCTTTAGAACCACAGTGTTTGGTTTCCTGCCTCACAGAAGTGTAATCTTGCTGTTTGAAATTGGAGTCATTGTGGTTTCCGCTCCTTGAGAGAATTGGCTACGTGGCATCAATCTACAATGTGTAGCCCGTCTCTGCAGCTGCTCCCCCTCTGCTCCTTATCTACTCTCATATGATCTGCTTCACAGCCTGTGTGTGTTTACTGACCCCTTCTGTAAAATACAACCTGGCATCATTGTCTCTGACAACCCCCCCCCCCCCCCCCCCACCCCCCCCCCCCCCCCCTCTGCCCCCCTCCCTCAGTAACTATCTTCTTTTATCTTACTTTCTCTATCCTTCTGGCTTCTCACCCTTGACATACTCTCAAGTGTTTACTCCCACTATCACTCTCTCATTTCTTGCACTGCCAGCCATCCATCACTCAAAATAGTCCGTGACATTTTTTGGGCCATTTTTCAACCTTCTCATCACCTCACTGAGGGTCCTCACTGAGGTTTAACTCCCTCCGTTGGCTCTTCAGAATGGGGTCACTGAGCCAGGAGCAAGCATTGGCAGCAGCAGCAGCAGCATTTTGGCATTGTGCACCAGATTAAGTTCATCAATGAGTCGGATTTGCAGCGTTTAAAGAGGTGCGCCAAGGTTTTTTTTGAGGACGGGGCTCGATTACGTGAGCCGTGACATAATGAAGATCATCCACAATCTTCCTGACTGCTAACACATACAGGTGATGAGATTAGCTACTGTAGCAGCCTGACCTTTTTCTGGAGTTACAAGTTGTAAGTGTCATTACAATCCAATACAGTGGAGGTGAATAGCATTTCATATGTGGTGCTCACATCATGGGACATTAAAAAACTCTCATAAAATAATGAGTAATAAATAAATAAACTATAAAATGCTAATAATATGTTAAGATTAAATATAAAAATGTGTGTACCTTTTATGTACCTACTGTATCATTTTTTATAATCCACAGAATGCTATAAGGATGTGATAGGGACTGTATGAGTAAAGTGATCAGCTAGAATATATTATTGTATGTCATTTGGGTGAACTGACCTTTAACTCAATCTATCAGACATGGTGGGAACACAGGGATGAACTACCAGAGTTTCTGTCATCACATAACAGAAAAGTGAAGCACTTCATTCATCATCTTTTAGTGTTTTCATGTCAAATGTAATGTACTTTACAAACACTCATGACGGTTATATAAATGTGCGGTTTGCTTTTGGGTGGCACACAACCTACAGGTTAAATGAGCATGCTTGTGATTGTACAGCTGCTGGTTTGAGTCACCTGGCTGTTTGGGAGAAGCAGGACCAGGAAAGAGGATGAGTAAGACTGTGCAATCTAGAATGTGTTCATTGAATGGTTGAAAAAAGAACAATAGAGCAATATGGCAACAATAGGGCTTAATGCTTCTCACATGACACTAGTTACATTTTCATAAAAGCTTGATTTGTAGTGACCTCTTTTCTTTTTTGGATTAGTGATTACAGTGATTTGTTTTATTTCTTGTATTAAACTGTATGGATGATTTTGTCAGTAGTCTTTTAATAGCAGTGAAGGTTACATATTGTGTTGCTGTTTTTGTAAAATAATGAATATCTCTGATTCAAAAAGAATGATTTCCACTCTAAAGACAGAAAATAAATCACCCTATTATGACAAATATATTGCAGCCATTGTGTATTCTTTCCTGTAGTGAAATATAACAAAATTTAATCAAGTGGATATTTATTTTTACAGTCTGTAGTCACTTTAATTAGCCCAAAGTCAGACTTTCACATTTGATTGACTGAGAATAACTTAAGCTTACACAGTCAACATTATCATAAAATGTCAAAATTTGAATATCCTGCAAATATTATTCTAAGCATATAATTACATTTATATGATAGCAATTAAAAGTGAACTTCTGTCTCCATCACTCAGAGACAGATGGAGGAGAAGGAATGGACAACGAACAGAAGTGAATATTTTCTTAAGCCAATTCACTCTTGGGCTTTTGTTTGTCTTGTCAATGTGTGCGTGTGTGTGTGTGTGTGTGTGTGTGTGTGTGTGTGTGTGTGTGTGTGTGTGTGTGTGTGTGTGTGTGCATGACCATGTCAATGGGTGCAGGGATGTCAGCGCTGTATTGATTAATTAGTGTTTACTCTGTAATTGTCTAGTGATTGCTGCAGCTACGGTCTGTGGGTAGTATCCTCTTGACGCACACACACACACACACACACACACACACACACACACACACACACATTTACAGTCTCTGCTAATGAATCAATATTGGCATGTGGCATGATAGATACACTGAAGCATAAATTGAGATCATGAGACAAATAATAATGAACAAATCATATCAGGGATGAGTTATTGCTCTGGCATACTGAACATCATTTTTATATTCATCTAATATGGAAAGAGTCTCTTTATGGATTCTTTACCAGTACGACAACTAGTAAAAGAGCTGTCACTCTTTCTGGTTTTAATGAATCCAGACTTCATTTATTCAGAGTATACTCCCACTGAAATCAATGGTCACACTTTGAATGGAGAGTAGGCCAAAACATGAGTCTACAATTATAAAGAGAAACAAAGTCAGAGGAACAAAGGGGAAATGGAAATAGTGATACAGCCTGAAAAAAAGGTATTAATAAAAGGAATCCTTCATATTCCACAGTAATAACACTTCTGACCTTACACATAGAAACCTTATGATTCAGAGGCCTGCTTTTATATTCCTGTTCCTATTCCTATTTAGCAGAAATGACCTCAGTCTACTCTGAGATTAACCAAACTGTAATAGATGGAGATGTAGTTTTTGCGCTTTAAAAAAAGACTAAAATAAAGATATATTCAAGAGTTTAAAAACTAAACTTTTGTAGCATCATGAACACTTTGATTGTTAATGCAAATCACTCCCATCTGTGCGTGTTCAGCTGTCATTAATATGCAGAAAAGACTCTTAAGTAACATAAGTAGAACATACAGTATTATGGGTGGCCATATGCCACAAAGCCATCGTGCTCTCCACTGTTCACACTGTTTTTATATTTTAGTATTCATAGGCATGCATGACCAATTGTGTTGACACTGCAGGGTTGTCATTGCATGTTTCTTTGTCACTGATGGATTCAAAAGATAATTGGCAGTGGGATTGTGATGTGAAATGGATTTTGGGCGACAGCAATATGTGTTACAGTTTGTGTGAGTGTGTGTGTGTGAGTGTGTGTGTAAGAGAGTGAGGGAGGGGGAAACAAAGAGGGAGAGATTTGTCATGCTTACACTTGATGGCTTATGTGATTTCACCTGTGTCTGTGTGTACATGTTTGTATATTGACATTGACATGTTTAAGTATTTCCACGTGTGTCCTTTCGCTTAAGTGTTACTTGTGCTGCACCAACAGTCATCCACTCATACACCAGCCAATAGCGGCTGAAATCTATTTACATTCTCATAAAAAAAGGGGGGAAAAAAATCACTTCACACTTTCACTCCACTCATGCTCTATTTCAAAGCAAAGCTGTTTTAACACCATTTGTCTAACTTAGGCAAAAACTGAATCGCCTAAGCGGAAAAATGCCACGCATACAAATTTTTGGTATCCGTCCACATAATCATGATGCAATATCTGACTTTAGGAGAGCAATGTTTCAGTTAGGACTCGTGCACTTCATATCAATGCTTTTACTTCCAGCAAAATGTTTGAATCCAACTTTAACCGCTGTACATATGTCTCCATTTAATGCAATAATGTGTTGGAGTAGACAGCATGTCATAAGTTATAGTCCTGATTGGAATAACAATGGTGCAGGGCAGATGTAATGAACAAAAGGACACTCAATCTACCCAGGATGCTACCTCAGTTAAGATGTAGGGTTAAGGGGCTAGGGGGGGGGTTAAGGGTTACGACCTCTCTTCGTGACCCCCGACTCATCAGCACACTTAACCCCTCATTTTGACTGACCTCCTCCTTTGTACGTGCACTCCCAGATGAATGCATGGTGCAGCCAGCCTCTTTAATGTACTGAAAGCAGGAAGTTGTTGAGAATAGAAAGCGTGGATAATACACGGCAGCATCGATTGAGTGAGTAAACACTGCTTTCTTTGCAATTTCATTATCACATTAAGACATTTGTATAATTGCTGTAATCCTCTTTGCGCAGGCAGCGGTGGGGGTTTTACGGGAATCATGTTCACTAGTGCTGATGAATCAGTAAGATAGAGGCTTTGCTAAGGTCTGTTTTATTTACAGTAAATGCTACATGTAGAGTTTCAAGCATCGTGATTAAAGTCTTAATTGAAGTGATACATTTTGCAGTAAAAATAAAAATCTAATGTTTCCTTATTT
Organism: Scomber japonicus; assembly: GCF_027409825.1. Lineage (NCBI taxonomy): Eukaryota > Metazoa > Chordata > Actinopteri > Scombriformes > Scombridae > Scomber > Scomber japonicus. Next base: position 27,718,902 of record NC_070590.1, on the reverse strand, counting down.
TTAACACAGTTTGAAAATGCATCACATATTCTTCTTTAGCCTCTCAGCCTTCGAGTGGGTGGGCTAGTGTACATGTTTGATTGACAGCTGAGCACCAAACACAATCTAGTTAAATTAAGTTGGGGAACAAAGATCACACCTCATACCTCCTTATTCCCACACACAGTAGTATTTAAGTCACTATCTGCTCCTCTTCCCTTGGTCTCAGTTCTCACATCCCACCATCCCAAACTCTCTCTAACATTCTCTCTTTCATTTGACTTCAGAAACATGGTTAGTCCATCCAGGACAGGAAGAAGAGACAGCTCCCCAAATCTCACCCCACACTGGTTAACTCTCCATACCCACCACAAGATCAGTAGAGCATCCCACTCCTCCATCCATCCAACTGGCATCCTGATTTTGACCTCATCCCTTCATCCCCTCACCCTCCTCCTATTGTTGCAATAAACCTTTAAACTCATATCTAAGTTCACTTGTACTGAACAAGTAAAGGACAGTCAGTAGTGGTAGTATTAAAGACTACATCATTGAACCACTAAACTGAGTCATGTTGACATTTGGAGTTAGGAGTTTTAGAACAGTTCAGAGTACTCCAGATGAGTAGCTAATTAACAAAACACTAGCTTCATGCACTTTTCCCTGGTGAATATTTGGAAGCCTGTAAAGTGAACAGATGTGCACAACACAAGGCATGTGTCCATGTTCAGACATCAGCTTGAGAGCTTAGTTGCAGGCAGCTGTCTGGTCAGTGGCTCAGGAGGATACTGTAGGACATCAGCACTTCATGCTTTATGCTAATGACTTTTTATGCTAATGACATGATTGTCTTAATGCAATGAATGTCTCTTGCAGCTCACAGCTAGACAGGTAAGCTGCCATGACATCAGAATTTGTAATACAATATATAGGATGTATTTCTTACTTTTGGGTACTTTTTTGACTTATTTCTTTTGAGTGCTGTAAAACACCACAAACACATTTCTTTCAAGTGGACTTTTCCTACTGACCTCGTGACCTTAAATATACAAACATGGAAATAAAATGCATTTTTTTTTACATTTTTGTATAGCTGATACATATTTCTATAAATTGAATTGACCCAATTTGATCTGTGTTTATAACAAAACTAGAAACTTACCATTCAAACATGTTATATTCTACATGTTAAACTCTATAAAAATGTCCTCCTGGACCATAATATAATGATTATGAGCTTTGTTAAGGATGAATCAAACATGTATTAATGACTAACAGGGGATTATGAATGTGATTTGGTGACTAACTATGAGTCAGAATATGAACAGTAAGTAAGGGTTAAGATATATTTATGCTTTGGTGGAAAAAACAAGTGAAAGAAAAGTTGCTGATAAACCAAACTGCTGTTTTTTTTTATGAAATGGCTATTAAGTAGAAAATAAGATGAAAACCCAAACATACAACGTGTTTCGTCTTCTGTCTTCTTACACTAAATGTTACCGTCTCTGAAGTGAAAAGGACATAATTCTCATTCGTTCCAATAACAGGCGACTGCTGGCCCACCCCAGGAATAAACCTGAATTATCATATTCTCATCTCCCAGGCTTATCACAACTCTTCCTCCCACAAACAGTGTGGAAATTGAACGAGCCATGCTGACAATTATAATACCGGGGGGAGTTATCGTCTTTTTTTCCCCCGATCCACCCTTTTCTTTGCGAACACACGACACTAATCCGTGCCCCCATCCTGCACCTTATGAGCTAATCTAACCGACCGTCTCACAGTATATCTTCATCACCATCCAATCTGCCGTGAGCTCACCACCTGGAGAAATCCTCACCGCGATAGACCAAGTTGTCCAAGCCACTATTAGCATATGCAGAACTGTCTTCTGCTTACAAAGTGGCGTCTCTTGCCCTTCTCTCTTTCTTTCTGACTCTCTCTCTCTCTTTTTTTCTCTCCTCCTTCCCCTTCAGTTCTCATCTTCGCCACAGATGTTGCCTCATTTCCATTCCCGCTCGGTTATGTACATAATTCTGCATATCATCTCAGATACAGGGGGGCTAAGCATGGAACCCACTGTAAAAAAGTGTCCTATTGAACAGGTTATTGTTTTTTTTGCTTTGAATAAAAGCATAATAAAGATTGTTACCACTGCTTTTTGAACTCATGTCCATATCCAATATTTATCTACTTAGTAGGTGCAATTTTATACGACTTAAATGAACTTTTACACTCTTGACAAACAGGTGAAACTTGTTCAAATAGTAAAAGTTCAATTGGTTGATTGAAGCTTGGAGATGATGGCTGTGTTTCAACAGAGGGCCCCATGCCACAGCTACAGATTGGGGCTTTAAAGTGAAATTATGGATGATAAGCTTATCAGGGGTGCAGCAGGCAGGTGCTTGATGGAAACCACGATGATGAAGGAGGCTCAAGCTGCTATAGAAGCTATAAAAAAAACGTTGAGATGATCTGATGATAATTGGGAACCTAGCTGGACCGCTGAGCCGGTGTTGAGCCACTGATGTTATTCATCCTCCACTGGAAGTGACTGAGGAGGTTTCTTAATGGGAAAGTTGGGAGGGACAGATGGAGGGATAAGGTGAAGGAGCACAGAATGATCGAAGGGGAAAATATGCAGCGATTCAGATCCTTTATTAACAAGATGCTGTCATATACCAATCCACACATACGCATAGATATTCATTCCAAAGCCGTTCACTGTCTCTTTTTTTCCTAACCTTCAGTTATGTATTCACACAGTGAGGCAGGATTGTTTATGCAGCAGCCATGACAATAAGTCAAGGTGAATTGGAACAGAATTGAAGTGAAGCCAGACAGTGGCAGTGGGCGAAATAGAGTAAGATAAAGAAAGGATGATAAGAACAGATGAGGTATAGCGCAGAGGGACGGATGGAAGAAAGGATTCCTGAATGTGACAAATATGATGTCATGAAGTCAGTTATTCAATTGGACTGGGAATGAAAAGAAGGCTTTACTTTCTTTTTCTCAGATTAGCTCACACACAGTTTTTGCTGTTTTCCTTTTTGATAATGATGGTGATCAACCAGAGTACAGCCGTCTTTTTATTCACCACCACATCCCTTTCTACCACTCTCACCCTGTCATTTAGCGTGATGTCATTGATTATGCTGTGAAGAACAACAGGTCAAGCTGCAGACTTCAATAAAAACACTATAAATGCTTTCCTACCTCGCTTCTCTGAGGTCTAGGGGAAGGGGTTAAAGGTCCATGTGTAAGGTAGAGTGAATAGAGGAAAATATGAGTCAGAATTTCATTGGGACATATTTTTATGATTTGTCTTTACAAACTGGAGGATGTGTATATGATGGGAGGGATTGAGTTGTGCATTATGAGAGGAGATGTAGAGATCCAGATGTAAATTAAGTTTAACAGCTATTAGCAGCTGTACTACACAAAGAATCTGATGAAAACCAATGAAAAGTAACTCAGGATCAACCTGCTGAGTGATCTGAATATTGACGAGATAATACTGAACCATCAACTCTTGACTGTTGGCTTGGATTACTTTCATAATGAAGGAAACGTTTTTCTCTTGTCTTTCCCAAGGGAGACAATATTTAGTTTTCTTGTGTATGAAAATGACAATAAAGTAAAAATAAAATCTTAATCTTGAATCTTGAATCTGATGATTATTAGATAAGATCAGAAGTTTAAAGAAGCATCATTTTTCTATGATTTCTTAAAAGATTTAGAAACTTCCTGCCACTGCTATAAAAACTAGTGAGTGTAACATACTTCATCTGTTGTTTGAATCTATTCAGAGTTTATTCATTTCATGTCTATGTCTAATTGTGATATTTTTAAATCATTAGTTATTAAATCTACAATAAATCTACAATAATGCTTTACTGATATGGGTTATCAGATGTGAATAAGCTGTGCCGACACGACTACATGTCACAAAGAGAGGAGTAACCAGGCTTGAGTTGTTTGAGTATTCTGGATCATGTCTCACTGATAGTTTACACCACAGTTGCACTATCGGCCTGTTTTCATTTGTCAGGCGGCGCTGTACAGACACAGAGCTTGTTTAATTTCCTCTTCACTTTTTCTACATCTACCATCATCATGATGTGTCCATAGCACTCAGCACACTGCCAGGCCTTCCACTCCTACTTTGTTTTAGATACCAAGTCAAGACCCAGCTCTGGAAAAAAGCCAAATAAATAGCCACAAGGATCAAAGTGGCCGTCACACATTACTGCCTGTGTAAGCTTATTGTTTATGAAAAATCAATTAGTGTTATAAATGTGCACTTCTTCTTGATCTCCACCATTGATTCATACTGATAATCAAAAGTAAAGAAATTACAACAACAACAGATCCACTGAGCGTCATGGAGGAATGAACCACCAGGCTGATGTGCGAAAAAGTCGTGACCCTTCTCTGCTAGAATAATGCTTTGGTTTTGGATGAGTGCCAACAGTGTGTGTGTGTGGGGGGGGGGGGTTCATATCATATCCCCTCCACCTCCTCTCCACCATAGTTTGTCTGGCCAGCTACTACTGAGCCCTCCCCTGTCATCAGACATTCCCTTTCTAGCCCACTACAAAGTCCTAGCCACAGCCACACTGCCAGCATCAGCACCAGTGCGCTGACAAAGGTCATATTTAATGATCTAGACGCCACGCTGGAGCTGGCACCAGCTTTGACAGGAAGTGCGGGGTCCAGAGGTGAAACAGTGTTTTGTGTCTGCATTCCTGGTGACTTTGAATTAATGTGTATCTCAGCACGCGCCTGTGTGTGTGTGTGCATCCTTGTCGTAAAGTGTGTGCGATTTGAGCTGCTGAGAAGGGCCGCCGCCGCCGCTGCCTCCGCCGCCTCCGCCGCCTCCTCCTCAATTGGCTAATGGTTTGCTTTTGGCGATGGCAGAGTCAAGCTGAGGTAAGTATGAGGGGAGACAACTGGTGGTTCCCAGAGCTTGGCTCACGTGATGAATAAAGATGTTTGGCTTCTGAAATGCTCCCCAGAAATCTATTAATAATGCATATCTACTAGCCAGCCATTCCCAGTGAATTAAATGAGGAATACAGCAGCAAGGATGTAGTGGATGTAATAGAAAAAGCACACTTTTTACTTGCGATATTCACTTTTTTTCTTCTTTATATTTGAGCTACAGGTTTCCTCTGCAGGTTCCTGCTCTATTCACACAGCTCCAGACTGACAGCACCATTAGCACCTAGCAGTCAACACGCTAAACAACCACCACAGGGTCACCCCCCCTAAAAGGAAGTTTAACCCTCCTCTCAGAGCTCCTGGTGGGCATCGGGGCATCATGCTTGCTCTCTTCCCTCTCTAGCTCTTTTTGAATTTGAGTATGACTCGAGCAAGTTTTGCAGATTTCACAGGTTTTGATTGTATGAAATGCTGATTTGCACTGATGAAAGATTCTGCAGGCTGCTCCACTTCTGCACAAATAAAGTCAGTTGTGGATGCTGTGGGGGAGTATACTTTTATGGGATTTGCATATTGAAATATTTAGAAATAATTAGCTTGGAGAGATGCACACACACACACACACACACACACACACACACACACACACACACACACACAGACAGTGTTAATGACTGCCTGGCAGATTTATTGTGAATAGAGCAAAGGGGAGAATACTTGACCTCAATGAAGGGACAAATAGCCACATTAGCACCCATAAATTATAATACTTACACATACATACAATTATACGGAGCAGCCATCACCATTCCCAGCTGTCTAAATGAAAGGATGCCTATATGTATGTTTACACACACACACACACACACACACACACACACACATACACACACACACACCTCCCAACGTAGGCTCACAGCAACAAAATCAGTCACAAAGTATGATCATACACACTCAAATGCATCATTTATAAATGAGTGTATCCAATATAATCACACTATGATAACATAAAGAGCTTTTTAATGATTTCTCTAATTGAATCTCCAACCTGAGAAAGTTGTAATGATTATACAGTAGCAGCTCTAATGAGGGCTTTAAATTTTTATTACAGGCTTAGAAAACATCAACCTGGTCCACGCTGTTCTTCGTGACCTTACTCCTCGTGCACTTTTTTTATTAAAATTTCTGACATCGATCCACAAGCCAAACATCTTATTAAAGCTCTGTTTCCAGCGAATGCACTTGTTCCCTAAGGAGCAGGTGCCTTAACACCTATTAAGTCAGAGCTCCTGCAGTCTCTTATGGATTATGAATGTGTCTCTCCACACAAGTAGGAGTGTGTTAGGGGCAGGATGTGTGGGTGGGAAGGGAGAGGAGTTAATTGGGCTGTCATGTCTACTTTAGTTGTGTTCAAAATGCATTTAACAGAAATTGAACTTGGGAAGCGACACAACTTTTCCACTGCATTCCTTCTATCTACTGTTGTTTTGAGCATTAAACAGTACTTTATACTGTCACATTTATTTTAATGTGAAGCCTATGACTTTTACTTGATTTTACCTTTCCAGCATTCAAGCTTCCACATTACTCAACCCTAATTTGTGACTTGACTGTCAGAGCTAATGAGGTAATAGGCACCCCCCCCCTCCCTCCACCTCCAATGCATTGAGTTACAGGAGCCAAAATCCTTAAAGAAACTGTCGATGGTGAAAACA